>NW_027311886.1:945000-1055000 GCF_040954645.1 Diabrotica undecimpunctata
TTCGGCTTGCAGAGATAAGAACTTGACCGAGGCAAGAAGGCCCTGCCTATCGTAAGAGGCGACTAATAGGTAGGAGTCGAGAGGTGAAGAGTGCATGTGTGTGTGAGTGTGCGTGTGTGTGTGCGTGTGTGAGTATGTGTGTGTGTTAGTTCGGCTTGCAGAGATAAGAACTTGACCGAAGCAAGAAGGCCCTGCCTGTCGTAAGAGGCGACTAATAGGTAGGAGTCGAGAGGAAAAGAGTGTATGTGAGCGTGCGTGTGTGCATGTGTGTGTGTGTGAGTGTGTGTGTATGTGTGTCCCTTCGGTTCGCAGAGATAAAAATACAGCCGTGGTAAGAAGGCCATGCCTGTCGTAAGAGGCGACTAATGGGTAGGAGTCGAGAGGTGAAGAGTGTATGTGTGTGTGCGTGTGTGCGTGTGTGTGTGCGTGTGTGAGTATGTGTGTGTGTTAGTTCGGCTTGCAGAGATAAGAACTTGACTGAGGCAAGAAGGTCCTGCCTATCGTAAGAGGCGACTAATAGGTAGGAGTCGAGAGGTGAAGATTGTATGTGTGTGTGTGCGTGTGTGCGTGTGTGTGTGCGTGTGTGAGTATGTGTGTGTGTCCGTTCGGCTTGCAGAGATAAGAACACGGCCGAAGCAAGAAGGCCCTGCCTGTCGTAAGAGGCGACGAAGAAAGAACGATCTAAATTAGTTTCTTCACAAAAAAGAGGACGTGTTCCCTTAACTTCAGCACAATTTGCCAGACATTACCCCTATTTGAAAATTACTAATTTTATTTTCGCCACCTTGCTTATAATATATTATAGGCAACCGCTCTTACACGTCCTGAATTATTTAAATTTTGATAAAATAGAGGTGGGACTTTCTACTTTAAATTTGGAACGTAACAACACCTTCCTTTCCCAGAGAGAAATTTACGAGGAAAAACTAGACAAAGAAAATTTTCCCTCGCGCTAGCGACGCACTACCTAAACTCCGAGCGAAGTCCACAACACAATCATCATCCACACCGTCTTCACCATGCGCAAGTACTTGGACAACGAAAGACATACCAATCTCAAACCACACGCACAAAGCAACAACTTACTTACAACACTTACTCCACTTCCACACAACAGTCATCTCTCATCGTATGAGATCAAGTAGAATAGTTTCAAATTCCAACGTCAATCTGACAACACTGATTAGGTCGGTTACTGGATGTTGCCCTTATTCGCGACCTCCCAGCTCTGGGGCATCGCTAGTACTTCACTATACCTCGCATAACATGAGTCCATAAGAAACTCTCCACCATTCCACTCTTACTGATACTGCGAGAAACATCTACCGAAACAGTAGTGTAATTCCAATTGTTCATTAAAATAAAAATGAGATAGGTCTTTCAGAATTTAAATCCGTATACAAAGAAATTTAGTGAATCATCCAAAACTAAGCTATTATCCAACAAGATTCACTAAAACATAATTATGTGGCTTCGAAAAAATCCCAATTAAATAGAATGGCTTACTAACATCAAAACAAATCCCAACGCCATATCATCGAAGACAACATATTTCTGACCAAAGCTAAGTGACATTCAATTCCATAAATCAAAAGAAATTAGGGCTACCGCAACCCTACGACTTCGTATTGGCTACCTAACACAAAAAAAAAACGAATCGGTTGACCATCCAAATACATCCTAAGAACCGATCATAGCCAACACTCAGTCATCCTTCACGGACAAAACAAAAAAAAAATAAATACAACCAATTCAGAAGACTAACTAAATTTACTTAGACTAGACAAAACTTTTGCTAGTCCGTTCTACTCCGACCTAAATCCTATCGGGATCACCAGTCGGGTTACTAATCCTTAAATCCTTAATATTCCAAATACCTTGATCCTTGCCATTTTCATCCTCTAAACTATATGTCCAGGGGGAAACTTTCTTCTTCACGAAGTAGGGTCCTATCCATCTAGGAGCTAACTTTTTCGTGAAATATTTAGCGGCATCTGACAACACAAAATTTCTCCGCCATACTGACTGATGGGGCTGAAATTCCTCTGGACGTCTCCGTAGATTATAGGTCTTCTCACACTTAGCCGAAGCTTTATCTAAACGTTTTCTAACATCAACAAATAATTCCTGGAGTCCACGCGATCGATTATATCCCATTTTAGCTACTTCGTCCTCTGGGTCTCCGAGTTTGTCCTTTCGGGAAAAATCTCGTCCATCCACTACCATCTTCCGACCGAAATTTATGAAGTAGGGATCTTGACCAGTCGACTCGTGGTATGCAGTGCGCGTAGCACATGCTAGTTTGGCCAAATTTTCATCCCACTTCCTATGGTTGTCAGCTATATAAGTTGCCATCATTGTTTTAAGGGTTCGGTTATAGCGTTCAGATGGATTGCACTGTGGATGATACAACGCATTATAACGAACTGAGACACCATAGGTTTCCATCATTTTCTTGAAAATACCCGAAGTATACTGGACACCATTATCACATAGTAACAGACGTGGAACTCCAAATACGAGAAAAACTTCTTCTTCTATTTTCTTAACGACATGCACGGCTTTTGAGGATCGCAACGGAAATACCAAAGAAAATTTACTAAACACATCCATTACCACTAAGATAAACTTATAGCCTTGAGTTGATCTTGGGAAAGGTCCCATAAGATCGGTTGCTACTATCTCCCAAGGTTGAGTAGCTTTAGGTTGAGGAGTCATAAAGCCTTTGGGCTTACCTTGTTCCACCTTATGCATGGCATACAGTGAGCAACGTCCAACGTAACGAGACACATCACTCCGCAGTTTCGGCCAAAAATACTTCTCGTTAATACGCTTATAAGTTTTCAGGATCCCCATATGACCTGCTAAAGGACTATCATGACACAACTTCAGCACTTCCAATCGTTGACCCTTAGGAACGACTTCCTTCCAATTGTCCACTTCCTCGACCAAAAATCCATGACTAAGACGGATGTATTTATAAAGTTTGCCACCAGACATTCTCCACTGAGGATACTTCAAGGGATTAGACTCGATTTTTCTACAAAGTTTATCATACCAACTATCACCACTAGGAAGCGGTACAACCTCTTCAACCATATCAAGCACGGGAACTGACCGAGATAACAAATGGGGGACAACATGTTCTTTTCCTTTCCGATGCACAATCTTAAAGTCATATTGTTGCAATCTTACCGCCCATCGAGCTAATCTTCCAGTAGGATCCTTCAAATTTTGAAGCCATACGAGAAATGCGTGATCAGTCACGACCGTAAACGGAACACCCTCCAAATAAGGACGCAGTTTTTCGACTGCCCATAACACAGCTAAACATTCCCGTTCCGTCGTGGAAAAATTCCTTTCTTGACGCGTTAGTGATCTGCTCAGGAAACTAATTACTTCGTCACCATCCGGGCCTGGCTGCAATAACACGGCGCCCACTCCATATCCTGAGGCATCACATTGGACAACAAAAGGCAAATTGTAGTCAGGACAATTAAGTATCGGAGCAGAAACTAGACATTCTTTTATTTTCTGAAAAGATTCTTCACAACTCGGGGTCCAATTGAATTTTCTTCCTTTCTTCAATATCGCTGTAATTGGAGCTAGTAGTGTCGCAAAGGAAGGAATAAATCTTCGATACCAGGAAAATGTGCCTATGATGCTACGAACTTCCTTGACGGATGTGGGTGTTGGGATACGTAGCATAGCCTTGACCTTATCACCATCAACATGTAGTCCATTCCTATCAACCACATGACCCAAATACTTTAGTTCCGGTCTACAAAATTGACATTTATCCCAGCTAACGGTTAACTTAGCTTCTCTCAAGCGTCTAAAGACTTCCTCTAAGATCCTTACATGTTCTTCAATAGACTTTGTCACGATGACCACGTCATCCAAGTAAGTAAAAACATAGGGTTCCAACTCCGGACCGAGGACACGATCTATCAACCTCTGCCATGTAGCCGGGGCATTATGTAATCCAAAAGGCATTCTGCAAAACTGAAAAAGACCTTGACCAGGAACCGTAAAAGCAGTATAAGGCCTGGAAGCCTTAGCAACAGGTACCTGCCAATACGCCGACTTAATGTCTATGGTGGAAAGATAATGCGCGTTCTTCAATTTATTTAAAATATTAGAGATGTACGGTAATGGGTAGCCATCCCTCTCTGTTACGGCATTAAGCTTTCGATAGTCTACGCAGAACCTCCATTTTGGTTCTTCACCTTCTGGAACCTTTTTCTTCACCAAGAGAATCGGGGACGACCAAGCACTATTCGATCGCTCCACTACACCTTTCGCCAACATATCTTCTAGCTCTTTATCAATATGGCTTTGGATTACTGGGGATACAGGATGGTAACGTTGTTTTATGGGTGCAGATTTACAAACAATCACATGCTCAGTGACATCAGTACAACCAAGAGAAGTGCCCATTAGTTCACGACTTCTATTAATAACTTCCTCCAATTGCGACTTCTCTGCATCGGTCAAAATAGTTTGACCTCGGAGATGATTCACTGAACCTACCATTGCTGGAGCGTCCGAAAAATACCATTAGTTATGCCTCAAATCTGGAACGATACCCATAACACGCCAAAAATCAGATCCTAAAATCAGAATGTGCGGTACGTCCAAAATAACTAATACTGGCAAGACACGCAAGCGATCCCTAACCATGAAAGGTACTAAACATTCCCCCAACGATTCACACATCTGACCATTCGCCACTCTACAAACGGTCTTCTTCGAAGTATACAACTCTAAACCCAAGTTTTGTAAAAATTTCCAACCAGTTCTTCCTACAATGGTCTTTGAAGCACCAGAATCCAATAATCCCAAAATTTCCTTTCCTAAGACTTTAACTTTCAAATATGGACGTTCATCTCCTTCGGAATGATGTAAAATAAAGTCTAAAATAGGACGTAGGTTGGTCGAGTCAACGTCGGCAACACCTCTTCGACCAGTTAGGTGCGCTTCCTTCCGTTTCCCGAATTACACGAAGGACAAGTTCTGACTGTAAACCCTTCTTTCTTACACTTAAAACAGTGAACAGCCTCCTTCTTCATTAGACACCCTACTGCCTTATGGCCTGACTTATTACAACGATAACAGATTAAAGTCCTAAACTTTCCTCTAGCCGACTCCGATTCGGATGAAGCAACAGGACCCTCACTAACACTACTAAAACTTTCAGCATCCACACTGATATAAGCTAGGTCCTTTTCCAAAGTATTCATTTTCCTACTATTCGGTTCAACATAGTTCCTAATACAATCACGTCTTTCCTCCATACTGCGACATAGAACACGAAGTTCCTCCAAGGTACCTGGCAAAGGATCACGTAATCTATCTTGATAGAACGGATGCAAATTCCTAATAACTATAGACAATTTAACTTCCTCTGGAACATGACAACGCAAGCGATTAAAGTAACTATTCATTATTGCCAAGTAAACTCCAATAGTCTCAGACGAATGCTGAGTTCTCCTCCGAAGCTCTTCAAAAAGCGCTTCCCCATGGTGAGCTGACAGGTACTCCCTACGAAACTCTTCAACTAATTCAGCCCAACTCCCTACACGTAGACGAACATCTTTATAAAACTGATAGGCTTTATCCGAAAATAAATCTATACCTGATTCCAAAAGTATACTATCTGGTACATGACGAGCGAGACTCAATTCATTCACCATCTCAAAAAATGCAGAAATAGACATACCCCTAGCAGAACCTGAAAACTTTTCTATTCCCCATTTATGGGGAAGTATCATCCCAGAAGAAAAACTAGAGACAGACCCTGAAAGAACATTATTACCAGCTTGTGACATTGCTCCAGGAGAAGAAGCATGAACTTGTCCTACCCCTGCCTGAAAAGACTGATTTAAAACCGAAATCACATCGAGCGCTACTGGTACCGAACCAGATCCGATTGGATGCTGCTTATCATGTAAATCCTGTGACAACTTCAAAATCTCAGCAAGAAAGTCTGACTTAACAACCTGGGTTGCGTCTGCATCATCACCTGTTGGCAATACCATAAGATCAATTCTCCCCAAGACATGGTTAATCTGTGTCCGCAATCTCAAGGACTCAGCACAAGTAGGAGTTCCGGCAAACTTTCCAACAGCCGTATTCAGCTCTGCAAGTTTAGTCTCGATTGCAGTTTTATCCTGTGAAAAGGTGAATGGGTGCTCAGGATATCTAAAGCTTTCATTTGCTGCCTCACGACTAAGTGCATCAGACAGACTAGACCTCATAGACTCAACAGTGCCAGTAGACACTCCACGAATTTTGAGTTCATATTCCAGTTCCTCTTTCCTTAAGTAGTTGGGTACAAGTTTTCGCACCATCTTGCCAAAGTTCAAAATTTAAAAAAAATGTATCAACCGAAAGGAGCAAATATTCAAACAAAATCAAGATATAAGTAAAAATATTAACACACAGGTACAGTTTACTTTATTAATGGGAGCAAACCAAAAGCAAAATAAAAGTAATAGTCGCTTTATTCAATCTATAAAATTTCACAAAAGATTTTCAAAATTTCATTGTTTCAGAACAAATTACAAGTCACAACATAATCTCAAAAAAAGATTTTACATTCCCTAACATAAGTAAGTTAAACCACAATGTAGAATTTCGAAGTCAACTTCTCAAAAAATAAATTTGAACTCCAACTGAAATAGAAATATTTCAAAGTCCTAATATATCCATAATTCTTCTAAGTTCCACAACACCACTTCAAAGTATCTTCTTTTAAGTTCCATTTTTGGCTTCTTCCAACTTCACGTCACACAAAAAAAAACTAGTAAGCACTTCTTGGCATACACTTCCACTAAACACGAAGTTCTAAGACTACTACTAAGTGCAAAACCAGTGGTAAAGTAAATAAATCAAAGTTAGTCAATTAAAGCCCAAACACGTTAGGTTAACTAATTAAGAGGAATCTACACAAGGGGTTGACAAAAAAAGGTTAATTAATTAAGGGCCCCACGTTGGGCGCCAAAATATGTGGCGTACAAAACCGAATCTATATAAAAAAATTACAAATTGTACCAAATATAAATCAGACGTACACCCCGAAAGAAAAGTACTATACGGTGACAGTCTGGGAATGGCTCGCAGCTAGACAAAACAGTGGAGATGGTCGTGCGGTCCACAAAACAAAAAAAAATCCGAAGTTATATCAGGGGCGCCAGGTAAATTGGCCCACAGCCTTCCCTACGTTACTATTCAATAAACCACCAACTTACCAATAGGTTTACTACTAAAATACTAAGTAACAGTATACAACCTGAATAAATAAAAAAAAATAAATGAAATTGTCAGATTAGAATTTAGTCAATTTTAATAAATAGATTCCCAAGATAGTTGAAAATAAATACATATTACAATATTATTTAACTTTACCATAGGCTTAATAAAAAAATAATATAAAAATGCGGCTTCTACTTGCCTAACAAAAATTCATAAGTTATTTCTATTTAACAGAACAAAATGAAAGGTAAGACGTATAAAAAGTACCGGACGCTAAGGGGTGTGCGGTTCAATACCAACCAAAAAAAAAATAATTACCGCAAATAGGACACCACGTGAGCTCAAGTGCGTGCGCAGAAAATAATATAAAAAAATAAATCTCAAATATATAACCCCCCCTTAGACGCAGTTTACAAAATTAAAATAGGTATGTGTAAATATTTAATTAATAAAATAAACCGCAAATAATCTTTAAAAAAAACTGTTAAAGTATTTGTAAATATGAAAATAAAAACTAACAGCAAATAATATTTAAAAAAAAACTATTGTATCCCGCAAACAAATTAGACGGTGCTTAAATCTTCCGTTGAAAATTAATTATCGATCCATACCTCGAATTTTCATATACTTCACCGCGTGGAATACCAGTTATAGTATGTGTGTGTGCCCTTCGCTCGCAGAGATGAGAAAACAGCGGTGGCCTGTCGTAAGAGGCGACTAATGGATAGGAGTCGAGAGGTGGAGAGTGTGTGCGTGTGCGTGTGTGTGTGTGTGTGCGTGTGTGTGTCCGTTCGGCCTGCAGAGATAAGAACACGGCCGTGGCAAGAAGTCCCTGCCTATCGTAAGAGGAGAATAATGGGTAGAAGTCAAGAGGTGAAGAGTGTATGTGTGTGTGTGCGTTTGTGCGTGCCTGTGTGAGTGTGTGTGTATGTGTGTGTGTCAGTGTGTGTGTTTCCGGTCAGCTCGCAGATATGAGAACACGGCCGTGGCAAGAAGGCCCTGCCTGTCGTACGGGACGACTAATGGGTAGGAGTCGAGAGGTGAAGAGTGTATGTGTGTGTGTGCGTGTGTGGGTGTGTGTGCGTGTGTAAGTGTGTGTGTATGTGTGTGTGTGTGTGTCTGTTTGGCTTGCAGAGATAAGAATACGGCCGAGGCAAGAAGGCCCTGCCTCTTGTAAGGGGCGACTAATAAGTAGGAGTCGAGAGGTGAAGAGTGTATGTGTGTGTGCCTGTGTGCGTGTGTTTTTGTGTGTGTGTGTGTGCGTGTGTGTGTGTGTCCGTTCGGCTTGCAGAGATAAGAACACGGCCGAGGCAAGAAGACCCTGCCTGTCGTAAGAGGCGACTAATAGATAGGAGTCGAGAGGTGAAGAATGTATGTGTGTGTGCGTGTGTGCGTGCATGTGTGCGTGTGTGTGTGTTTGTGAGTGTGTGTGTGTGTGTATGTGTCTGAGTGTGTGTGTGTGTATGTATGTGTGTGTCCGTTCGGCTCGCAGAGATTAGAATACGGCCGAGGCAATAAGTCCATGCCTGTCGTAAGAGGCGACTAATGAATAGGAGTCGAGAGGTGAAGAGTGTATGTGTGTGTGTGTGTGCGTGTGTTTGTGCGTGTGTGAGTGTGTGTGTATATGTGTGTGTGTCCGTTTGGCTTGCAGAGATAAGAATACGGCCGAGGCAAGAAGGCCCTGCCTGTCGTAAGAGAAGAATAATGGGTAGGAGTCGAGAGGTGAAGAGTGTATGTATGTCTGTGCGTGTGTGCGTGCGTGTGTGAGTGTGTGTGTGTATGTGTGTGTCAGTGTATGTGTGTCCGGTCGGCTCACAGAGATGAGAACACGGCCGTGGCAAGAAGGCCCTGCCTGTCGTAAGAGGCGACTAATGGTTAGGAGTCGAGAGGTGAAGAGTGTATGTGTGTGTGTGTGCGTGTGTGCGTGTGTGTGCGTGTGTAAGTGTGTGTGTGTATGTGTGTGTGTCTGTTTGGCTTGCAGAGATAAGAATACGGCCGAGGCAAGAAGGCCATGCTTGCTGTAAGGAGCGACTAATGGGTAGGAGTCGAGAGATGAAGAGTGTACGTGTGTGTGCGTGTGTTCGTTTGTGTGTACGTGTGTATGTGTTTGTGCGTGTGTAAGTGTGTGTGTGTATGGGTGTGTGTGTGTCCGTTCGACTTGCATAGATAAGAATACGGCCGTGGCAAGAAGGCCATGCTTGCTGTAAGGAGAGACTAATTGGTAGGAGTCGAGAGATATAGATTGTATGTGTGTGTGTGTTTGTTCCTTTGTGTGTGCGTGTGTAAGTGTGTGTGTGTATGTATGTGTGTGTCCGTTCGGCTCACAGAGATAAGAACTCGGCCGTGGCAAAAAGTTCCTGCCTGTCGTAAGATGCGACTAATGGGTAGGAGTCGAGAGGTGAAGAGTGTATGTGTGTGTGCGTGTGTGTGTGTGTGCGTGTGTGAGTAGGTATGTGTCCGTTCGGCTCGCAGAGATTAGAATACGGCCGAGGCAATAAGTCCATGCCTGTCGTAAGAGGCGACTAATGGGTAGGAGTCGAGAGGTGAAGAGTGTATTTGTGTGTGTGTGTGCATGTGTGCGTGTGTGTGTGAGTGTGTGTGTGTGAGTGTGTGTGTGTGTGTGTGTGTGTGTGAGTGTGTGTGTGTCCGTTCGGCTTGCAGAGATAAGAACACGGCCGTGGCAAGAAGTCCCTGCCTGTCGTAAGAGGCGACTAATGAATAGGAGTCGAGAGGTGAAGAGTATATGTGTGTGTGTGTGTGCGCGTGTGTTTGTGCGTGTGTAAGTGTGTGTGTGTATGGGTGTGTGTGTCCGTTCGGCTTGCATAGATAAGAATACGGCCGTGGCAAGAAGGCCATGCTTGCTGTAAGGAGCGACTAATTGGTAGGAGTCGAGAGATAAAAAATGTGTATGTGTGTGTGTGTTTGTTCCTTTGTGTGTGCGTGTGTAAGTGTGTGTGTATGTATGTGTGTGTCCGTTCGGCTCACAGAGATAAGAACTCGGCCGTGGCAAGAAGTTCCTGCCTGTCGTAAGATGCGACTAATGGGTAGGAGTCGAGAGGTGAAGAGTGTATGTGTGTGCGTGTGTGTGTGCGTGTGTGCGTGTGTGTCTGCGTGTGAGCGTGCGTGTGTGTGTGAGTGTGTGTGTATGTCCGTTCGGCTCGCAGAGATAAGAACATGGCTGTAGCAAGAAGGCCCTGCCTCTTGTAAGGGGCGACTAATAGGTAGGAGTCGAGAGGTGAAGAGTGTATGTGTGTGTGCGTGTGTGCGTGTGTGTGCGCGTGTGTAAGTATGTGTGTGTGTCCGTTCGGCTTGCAGAGGGAAGAATACGTCCGTGGCAAGAAGTCCCTGAATGTCGTAAGAGGCGACTAATGGGTAGGAGTCGAGAGGTTAAGAGTGTATGTGTGTGCGTGTGCGTGTGCGTGTGTGCGTCTGTGTGTCTGCGTGTGAGCGTGCGTGTGTGTGTGAGTGTGTGTGTATGTCCTATCGGCTCGCAGAGATAAGAACATGGCTGTAGCAAGAAGGCCCTGCCTGTTGTAAGGGGCGACTAATGGGTAGGAGTCGAGAGGTAAAGAGTGTATGTGTGTGTGCGTGTGTGCGTGTGTGTGCGCGTGTGTGAGTATGTGTGTGTGTCCGTTCGGCTTGCAGAGATAAGAATACGTCCGTGGCAAGAAGTCCCTGAATGTCGTAAGAGGCGACTAATGGATAGGAGTCGAGAGGTGGAGTGTGTGTGCGTGTGCGTGTGCGTGTGCGTGTGTGCGTGTGTGCCTGTGTGCGTGTAAGTGTGTGTGTGTGCGGTCGGCTCGCAGAGATAAGAACACGGCCGTGGCAAGAAGGCCCTGCCTGTCGTAAGAGGCGACTAATGGGTAGGAGTCGAGAGGTGAAGAATGTATGTGTGTGTGTGTGTGTGCCTGTGTGCGTGTGTGTGCGTGTGTGAGTGTTTGAGTATGTGTGTATGTCCGTTTGGCTTGCAGAGATAAGAATACGGCCGAGGCAAGAAGGCCCTGCCTATCGTAAGAGGCGACTAATTGGTAGGAGTCGAGAGGTGTAGAGTGTACGTGTGTGTGCGTGTGTGCGTGTGTGTGTGCGTGTGTAAGTATGTGTGTGTGTCGGTTCGGCTTGCAGAGATAAGAACACGGCCGAGACAAGAAGGCCCTGCCTGTCGTAAGAGGCGACTAATAGGTAGGAGTCGAGAGGTGGAGAGTGTGTGCGTGTGCGTGTGCGTGTGTGCGTGTGTGTGTCTTTGTGTGAGCGTGCGTGTGTGTGTGAGTGTGTGTGTATGTCCGTTCGGCTCGCAGAGATAAGAACATGGCTGTGGCAAGAAGACCCTACCTGTTGTAAGGGGCGACTAATAGGTAGAAGTCGAGAGGTGAAGAGTGTATGTGTGTGTGCGTGTGTGCGTGTGTGTGTGCTTGTGTAAGTATGTGTGTGTGTCCGTTCGGCTTGCAGAGATAAGAACACGGCCGAGGCAAGAAGGCCCTGCCTGTCGTAAGAGGCGACTAATAGGTAGGAGTCGAGAGGTGGAGAGTGTGTGCGTGTGCGAGTGCGTGTGCGTGTGTGCGTGTGTGTGTCTGCGTGTGAGCGTGCGTGTGTGTGTGAGTGTGTGTGTATGTCCGTTCGGCTCGCAGAGATAAGAATACGTCCGTGGCAAGAAGTCCCTGAATGTCGTAAGAGGCGACTAATGGGTAGGAGTCGAGAGGTTAAGAGTGTATGTGTGTGTGTGAGTGTGTGTGTGTCCATTCGGCCTGCAGAGATAAGAATACGTCCGGGGCAAGAAGGCCCTGCCTGTCTTAAGAGGCGACTAATGGATAGGAGTCGAGAGGTGGAGAGTGTGTGCGTGTGCGTGTACGTGTGCGTTTGCGTGTGCGTGTGTGCGTGTGTGCCTGTGTGCGTGTAAGTGTGTGTGTATGTGTGTGTGAGTGTGTCTGTGTGCGGTCGGCTCGCAGAGATAAGAACACGGCCATGGCAAGAAGGCCCTGCCTGTCGTAAGAGAAGAATAATGGGTAGGAGTCGAGAAGTGAAGAGTGTATGTATGTCTGTGCGTGTGTGCGTGCGTGTGTGAGTGTGTGTGTATGTGTGTGTCCGTTTGGCTGCAGAGATAAGAATACGGCCGAGGCAAGAAGGATCTGCCTCTTGTAAGGAGCGACTAATAAGTAGGAGTCGGGAGGTGATGAGTGTATGTGTGTGTGTGTGCGTGTGTGTGTGCGTGTGTGAGTATGTGTGTGTGTTAGTTCGGCTTGCAGAAATAAGAACACGACCGAGGCAAGAAGGCCCTGCCTGTCGTAAGAGGCGACTAATGAATAGGAGTCGAGAGGTGAAGAGTGTATGTGTGTGTGTGTGTGTGTGTGTGCGCGTGTGTTTGTGCGTGTGTGAGTGTGTGTGTATATGTGTGTGTGTCCGTTTGGCTTGCAGAGATAAGAATACGGCCGAGGCAAGAAGGCCCTGCCTGTCGTAAGAGAAGAATAATGGGTAGGAGTCGAGAAGTGAAGAGTGTATGTATGTCTGTGCGTGTGTGCGTGCGTGTGTGAGTGTGTGTGTATGTATGTGTGTGTCCGTTCGGCTCACAGAGAAAAGAACTCGGCCGTGGCAAGAAGTTCCTGCCTGTCGTAAGATGCGACTAATGGGTAGGAGTCGAGAGGTGAAGGGTGTATGTGTGTGTGTGCGTGTGTAAGTAGGTGTGTGTCCGTTCGGCTCGCAGACATTAGAATACGGCCGAGGCAATAAGTCCATGCCTGTCGTAAGAGGCGACTAATGGGTAGGAGTCGAGAGGTGAAGAGTGTATTTGTGTGTGTGCGTGTGTGCGTGTGTGTGTGAGTGTGTGCCTGTGTGTGTGTGAGTGTGTGTGTGTCCGTTCGGCTTGCAGAGATAAGAATACGTCCGTGGCAAGAAGTCCCTGAATGTCGTAAGAGGCGACTAATGGATAGGAGTCGAGAGGTGGAGAGTGTGTGCGTGTGCGTGTGCGTGTGCGTGTGTGCGTGTGTGCCTGTGTGCGTGTAAGTGTGTGTGTGTGCGGTCGGCTCGCAGAGATAAGAACACGGCCGTGGCAAGAAGGCCCTGCCTGTCGTAAGAGGCGACTTATGGGTAGGAGTCGAGAGGTGAAGAATGTATGTGTGTGTGTGTGTGTGCCTGTGTGCGTGTGTGTGCGTGTGTGAGTGTTTGTGTATGTGTGTATGTCCGTTTGGCTTGCAGAGATAAGAATACAGCCGAGGCAAGAAGGCCCTGCCTATCGTAAGAGGCTACTAATTGGTAGGAGTCGAGAGGTGAAGAGTGTACGTGTGTGTGCGTGTGTGCGTGTGTGTGTGCGTGTGTAAGTATGTGTGTGTGTCGGTTCGGCTTGCAGAGATAAGAGCACGGCCGAGACAAGAAGGCCCTGCCTGTCGTAAGAGGCGACTAATAGGTAGGAGTCGAGAGGTGGAGAGTGTGTGCGTGTGCGTGTGCGTGTGTGCGTGTGTGTGTCTTCGTGTGAGCGTGCGTGTGTGTGTGAGTGTGTGTGTGTCCGTTCGGCTTGCAGAGATAAGAATACGTCCGGGGCAAGAAGGCCCTGCCTGTCTTAAGAGGCGACTAATGGATAGGAGTCGAGAGGTGGAGAGTGTGTGCGTGTGCGTGTACGTGTGCGTTTGCGTGTGCGTGTGTGCGTGTGTGCCTGTGTGCGTGTAAGTGTGTGTGTATGTGTGTGTGAGTGTGTGTGTGTGCGGTCGGCTCGCAGAGATAAGAACACGGCCGTGGCAAGAAGGCCCTGCCTGTCGTAAGAGGCGACTAATGGGTAGGAGTCGAGAGGTGAAGAGTGTATGTGTGTGTGTGTGCCTGTGTGCGTGTGTGTGCGTGTGTGAGTGTGTGTGTATGTGTGTGTGTCCGTTTGGCTGCAGAGATAAGAATACGGCCGAGGCAAGAAGGATCTGCCTCTTGTAAGGGGCGACTAATTAGTAGGAGTCGGGAGGTGATGAGTGTATGTGTGTGTGTGTGCGTGTGTGTGTGCGTGTGTGAGTATGTGTGTGTGTTAGTTCGGCTTGCAGAGATAAGAATACGTCCGTGGCAAGAAGGCCCTGCCTGTCTTAAGAGGCGACTAATGGATAGGAGTCGAGAGGTGGAGAGTGTGTGCGTGTGCGTGTGCGTTTGCGTGTGCGTGTATGCGTGTGTGCCTGTATGCGTGTAAGTGTGTGTATGTGTGTGTGTGAGTGTGTGTGTGTGCGGTCGGCTCGCAGAGATAAGAACACGGCCGTGGCAAGAAGGCCCTGCCTGTCGTAAGAGGCGACTAATGGGTAGGAGTCGAGAGGTGAAGAGTGTATGTGTGTATGTGTGTGCCTGTGTGCGTGTGTGTGCGTGTGTGAGTGTGTGTGTATGTGAGTGTGTCCGTTTGGCTGCAGAGATAAGAATACGGCCGAGGCAAGAATGATCTGCCTCTTGTAAGGGGCGACTAATAAGTAGGAGTCGGGAGGTGAAGAGTGTATGTGTGTGTGCGTGTGTGCGTGTGTGTGTGCGTGTGTGAGTATGTGTGTGTGTTAGTGCGGCTTGCAGAAATAAGAACACGACCGAGGCAAGAAGGCCCTGCCTATCGTAAGAGGCGACTAATAGGTAGGAGTCGAGAGGTGAAGAGTGTATGTGTGTGTGTGCGTGTGTGTGTGCGTGTGTGAGTATGTGTGTGTGTCCGATCGGCTTGCAGAGATAAGAACACGGCCGAGGCAAGAAGGCCCTGCCTGTCGTAAGAGGCGACTAATAGGTAGGAGTCGAGAGGTGAAGAGTGTATGTGTGTGTGTGCCTGTGTGCGTGTGTGTGTGTGTGTGCGTGTGTGAGTATGTGTGTGTGTCCGTTCGGCTTGCAGAGATAAGAACACGGCCGTGGCAAGAAAGCCCTGCCTTTCGTAAGAGGCGACTCATGGGTAGGAGTCGAGAGGTGAAGAGTGTCTTTGTGTGTGTGGGTGTGTGTGCGTGCGTGTGTGTGTCAGTGTGTGTGTCCGTTCGGCTCACAGAGATAAGGACTCGGCCGTGGCAAGAAGTTCCTGCCTGTCGTAGGAGGCGACTAATGGGTAGGAGTCGACAGGTGAAGAGTTTATGTGTGTGTATGTGTGTGCGTGTGTGTGTGCGTGTGTGAGTATGTGTGTGTGTAACGATGCTCTGATCATTTAACAGTTCGAACCGTGGGAGTGTCAATATTTGCGCATCCGCTTCTACAACCTGACGGCGTAGTGGGATTCAAACGGCTATTTAAGGCGTGTGAATAGCGGAATTAGACAGTCTTGTAGCTAGCGCTCTAGGCTCCCTGACTCGCCGGTGTAGTGAACCAGCGAGCCATTCTGGACAGAGATAGTTCCGTATTGAGGATCATACTCTGTCCCTAACCAAGCGTAACCCATCGGTATTGCGTATTGAGCATTACCGTGGATCTGCACAGAACCAACCGGGACAGAGATTTCCGTATTGAGGATCATACTCTGTCCTTAGCCAAGCGGAACCCGTCGGCATTGTGTATTGAACATTGCCGCGGGTCTGCACAGCTAAATATTTTGTTTGCGAGCACATTCGGAGCTTTCGCTGAATTGAAGCGAAAGCGAATATATTAGTAGTACTAATTAATTTCTTTTCTTTTATAGACGTTTGCCGGGGAATTCATTCATCGCGGGACCCAGACGGAAACGTAGAATTCATTTTGTTTTTGTTTTATAAGTATACAACGTAGAATTCCTTTTTTTAATTTTTATCTATTGTATATACTAAATTAATAGATTTATTTTTATTTCAAACCTGTGTTTTACTGAGTCTGTCGCCCCGAAAGAGCTACCCATCTCATGTGTTAGTTCGGCTTGCAGAAATAAGAACACGACCGAGGCAAGAAGGCCCTGCCTATCGTAAGAGGCGACTAATAGGTAGGAGTCGAGAGGTGAAGAGTGTACGTGTGTGTGCGTGTGTGCGTGTGTGTGTGCGTGTGTAAGTAAGTGTGTGTGTGTCGGTTCAGCTTGCAGAGATAAGAACACGGCCGAGACAAGAAGGCCCTGCCTGTCGTAAGAGGCGACTAATAGGTAGGAGTCGAGAGGTGGAGAGTGTGTGCGTGTGCGTGTGCGTGTGTGCGTGTGTGTGTCTTTGTGTGAGCGTGCGTGTGTGTGTGAGTGTGTGTGTATGTCCGTTCGGCTCGCAGAGATAAGAACATGGCTGTGGCAAGAAGACCCTACCTGTTGTAAGGGGCGACTAATAGGTAGAAGTCGAGAGGTGAAGAGTGTATGTGTGTGTGCGTGTGTGCGTGTGTGTGTGCGTGTGTAAGTATGTGTATGTGTCCGTTCGGCTTGCAGAGATAAGAACACGGCCGACGCAAGAAGGCCCTGCCTATCGTAAGAGGCGACTAATAGATAGGAGTCGAGAGGTATAGAGTGTGTGCGTGTGCGTGTGCGTGTGCGTGTGTGCGTGTGTGTGTGTGTGTGTGTGTCCGTTTGGCTGCAGAGATAAGAATACGGCCGAGACAAGAAGGATCTGCCTCTTGTAAGGAGCGACTAATAAGTAGGAGTCGGGAGGTGATGAGTGTATGTGTGTGTGTGTGCGTGTGTGTGTGCGTGTGTGAGTATGTGTGTGTGTTAGTTCGGCTTGCAGAAATAAGAACACGACCGAGGCAAGAAGGCCCTGCCTATCGTAAGAGGCGACTAATAGATAGGAGTCGAGAGGTATAGAGTGTGTGCGTGTGCGTGTGCGTGTGCGTGTGTGCGTGTGTGTGTCTGCGTGTGAGCGTGCGTATGTGTGTGAGTGTGTGTGTATGTCCGTTCGGCTCGCAGAGATAAGAATACGTCCGTGGCAAGAAGTCCCTGAATGTCGTAAGAGGCGACTAATGGGTAGGAGTCGAGAGGTTAAGAGTGTATGTGTGTGTGTGAGTGTGTGTGTGTCCATTCGGCCTGCAGAGATAAGAATACGTCCGTGGCAAGGAGGCCCTGCCTGTCTTAAGAGGCGACTAATGGATAGGAGTCGAGAGGTGGAGAGTGTGTGCGTGTGCGTGTGCGTGTGCGTTTGCGTGTGCGTGTATGCGTGTGTGCCTGTATGCGTGTAAGTGTGTGTGTATGTGTGTGTGTGAGTGTGTGTGTGTGCGGTCGGCTCGCAGGTATAAGAACACGGCCGTGGCAAGAAGGCCCTGCCTGTCGTAAGAGAAGAATAATGGGTAGGAGTCGAGAGGTGAAGAGTGTATGTATGTCTGTGCGTGTGTGCGTGCGTGTGTGAGTGTGTGTGTGTATGTGTGTGTCAGTGTGTGCATGGCCTTCTTGCCGAGGCAAGAAGGCCATGCTTGTTGTAAGGAGCGACTAATGGATAGGAGTCGAGAGATGAAGAGTGTACTTGTGTGTGTGCGTGTGTTCGTTTGTGTGTACGTGTGTATGTGTTTGTGCGTGTGTAAGTGTGTGTGTGTATGGGTGTGTGTGTCCGTTCGGCTTGCATAGATAAGAATACGGCCGTGGCAAGAAGGCCATGCTTGCTGTAAGGAGCGACTAATTGGTAGGAGTCGAGAGATAAAAAATGTGTGTGTGTGTTTGTTCCTTTGTGTGTGCGTGTGTAAGTGTGTGTGTATGTATGTGTGTGTCCGTTCGGCTCACAGAGATAAGAACTCGGCCGTGGCAAGAAGTTCCTGCCTGTCGTAAGATGCGACTAATGGGTAGGAGTCGAGAGGTGAAGAGTGTATGTGTGTGCGTGTGCGTGTGCGTGTGTGCGTGTGTGTCTGCGTGTGAGCGTGCGTGTGTGTGTGAGTGTGTGTGTATGTCCGTTCGGCTCGCAGAGATAAGAACATGGCTGTAGCAAGAAGGCCCTGCCTCTTGTAAGGGGCGACTAATAGGTAGGAGTCGAGAGGTGAAGAGTGTATGTGTGTGTGCGTGTGTGCGTGTGTGTGAGTATGTGTGTGTGTCCGTTCGGCTTGCAGAAGGAAGAATACGTCCGTGGCAAGAAGTCCCTGAATGTCGTAAGAGGCGACTAATGGGTAGGAGTCGAGAGGTTAAGAGTGTATGTGTGTGCGTGTGTGTGTGCGTGTGTGAGTATGTGTGTGTGTCCGTTCGGCTTGCAGAGATAAGAACACGGCCGAGGCAAGAAGGCCCTGCCTGTCCTAAGAGGCGACTAATAGGTAGGAGTCGAGAGGTGGAGAGTGTGTGCGTGTGCGTGTGCGTGTGCGTGTGTGCGTCTGTGTGTCTGCGTGTGAGCGTGCGTGTGTGTGTGAGTGTGTGTGTATGTCCGTTCGGCTCGCAGAGATAAGAACATGGTTGTAGCAAGAAGGCCCTGCCTGTTGTAAGGGCGACTAATGGGTAGGAGTAGAGAGGTAAAGAGTGTATGTGTGTGTGCGTGTGTGCGTGTGTGTGCGCGTGTGTGAGTATGTGTGTGTGTCCGTTCGGCTTGCAGAGATAAGAATACGTCCGTGGCAAGAAGTCCCTGAATGTCGTAAGAGGCGACTAATGGATAGGAGTCGAGAGGTGGAGAGTGTGTGCGTGTGCGTGTGCGTGTGCGTGTGTGCGTGTGTGCCTGTGTGCGTGTAAGTGTGTGTATGTCCGTTTGGCTTGCAGAGATAAGAATACAGCCGAGGCAAGAAGGCCCTGCCTATCGTAAGAGGCTACTAATTGGTAGGAGTCGAGAGGTGAAGAGTGTACGTGTGTGTGCGTGTGTGAGTATGTGTGTGCGTGTGTGAGTATGTGTGTGTGTTAGTTCGGCTTGCAGAGATAAGAACTTGACCGAGGCAAGAAGGCCCTGCCTATCGTAAGAGGCGACTAATAGGTAGGAGTCGAGAGGTGAAGAGTGCATGTGTGTGTGCGTGTGTGCGTGTGTGTGTGCGTGTGTGCGTGCGTGTTTGCCTGTGTGTGTGTGTGTTTGTGAGTGTGTGTGTGTGTGTATGTGTGTGTGTGTCTTCGGCTCGCAGAGATAAGAACACAGCCGCGGCAAGAAAGCCATGCCAGTCGTAAGGGGCGACTAATGGGTAGGAGTCGAGAGGAGAAGAGTGTATGTGTGCGTGCGTGTGTGAGTATGTGTGTGTGTCTGTTCGGCTTGCAGAGATAAGAACACGGCCGAAGCAAGAAGACCCTGCCTGTCGTAAGAGGCGACTAATAGGTAGGAGTCGAGAGGAGAAGAGTGTATGTGTGCGTGCGTGTGTGCATGTGTGTGTGTGAGTGTGTGTGTATGTGTGTCCCTTCAGTTCGCAGAGATAAAAATACAGCCGTGGTAAGAAGGCCATGCCTGTCGTAAGAGGCGACTGATGGGTAGGAGTCGAGAGGTGAAGAGTGTATGTGTGTGTGCGTGTGTGCGTGTGTGTGTAAGTATGTGTGTGTATGTGTGTGTGTGTTCCTTTGTGTGTGCGTGTGTAAGTGTGTGTGTATGTATGTGTGTGTCCGTTCGGCTTGCAGAAATTAGAATACGACCGAAGCAAGAAGGCCATGCCTGTCGTAAGAGGCGACTAATGGGTAGAAATCGAGAGGTGGAGAGTGTATTTGTGTGTGTGTGTGTGTGTGTGTGTGCGAGCGTGTGTGTGTCAGTGTGTGTTTGTGTGTGTATGTGTGCGTGTGTGCGTGCGTGTGTGTGTTAGAGTGTTGTAATAAATAATCTTCACTTATCGTCTTGTATGGTAGATTTATTTAAAACACTAGATACTCATAGTTTAGTTTATTAGAATCAAGTACAATACTAAATAGTACTCAGTTGACGTTGACTAACTTAGACCGTTCTCTTGATTCTTCATTCTTAACTACATTGATAATAATCCTAATCCCGTGATTTCCCGCTATTTACCTCCCGTGCGCTTGTTGATATATTACGTTAGTTATTTGTTAATTGATACACGTTATTTAATAATCTTTTGACTACATTGCAAATTTCACTAGGTCAGAGTGTGTCCTCGTTACAACGATATTTTCAATGTAGTAAACAAACAATATATTTTTGCAAATGTGTGTCACGTTAATAAAAAGATTACTTGAATCTGATGCTTAATTAAATCCCGTTACTCCCTATCCCTCAGAAGAAAAATTTTCTGAGTGCTGTTCGTTTTCAATCAATTACATGAACTGTTTTTACTCTTCCCTTCCGAAAGAAGAAAATTTTTCGTGTCATCATCAACTGATTACTGTACATATATACATTATTTACATTCAATATTTACATATACATATTTATAGAATTATATACAAATTTTTGGTACATATTTCCTTATATCTAAAAAAATTTAGTAACCTAACCTAACCTAACCTCAGCATATTATAAGGTTACCCAAATTGTTCCCTTATAATATGCTATCTGGTATCCTTCATTATGCCTTACTGGTATATTAATTTAATATTTTACGTACGTTTTTTCTTACCTTACGTTAAATCATTTAGATTATATTACCTTATATTATCACCTATTATGTGGTTGATTACATATTATATCTTACCCCCTATTATGTGGTTGATTACATATTATATCTTACCCTTTATTATGTTATTATGTATTATATCTTACCCCCTATTATGTGCACATAATATTTACAATAACCTTTACATATTTTAAATAATAAATAAAAATTTATAATAATAAAATCTTATATTAATTCTTGTATTAATTCTTGCATTAATTCTTGCATTAATTCTTGCATTAATTCTTGGTACCAAGTAATAGTTCTGTTTTCACTTTTCATATACACTATTAATAACTTTGACATCTCACAATAAAGTTTTGTCGTTTTATTCATTTATTCATTTATCCCTATTTCTTTTGTTTAACTACTACTACACAGTCCAACATTTTTCTTTTTGTTATACACATTTTAAATATATATATTGTACGAACTTAAAACTATATTTACACATTATATTCATTTAAATATATTTTTATATATTATTTGCATTCAAAAGTACATGTATATATTACGAGTATATTCATTGACTCTAATTGTAGCAAAGTATTGTTTCCTTAATAATTATTATTCTAGCTATAAACTTTGTGCCTTGGTCTGCTATTATTTTTCTGGGTACTCCATACCTCAAGATAAATTTTTCTACCAATGATTTGGCTACTGTTTTGGCTTATTTTATTTTTTATTACATATTCTTCTACGTAGTTGCTTAATTCGCATTGTACGTCAATATATCTGTTTCCATTTTCATCCATGTACATTTTCATGGGTTCCTTGTTTATGATTTAGTGCTTATGCCTTTGGCAGTCGTCGCATCTCTTCACATTTCACATATTTCTCAACATTTCTTCGTAATTCGTTCCACAAATAGTATTAACTTATATTTCTGTATTTAACATATCCTATTTATTCTTCCATATCCTTCCTGTAACATGTGGAAGTCATTAATTATAACTCTTCTTGATCTGCTTATCTTGTACTATATTATGTATTGATTGTATTATGTTTATCTTGTACTATACAAGCTTTTATACTTTCCTTAAAAAAATTATTATTTTTCTCTTCGTATTTCATTAAAAATTGGTTGATTCTTTTTTCATCTCGTTTTATTCTCATTTCATTATAATCTTCTGCACTCACGTTTGTGAGCCAAAATCTCACCAAGTCTCTTCGAGGGTCTTGATATTTCCTCTTGCATCGTAAATAAAATTTTAAATATACGGATCTTACTAATAAAATATTTAACCTGGTCAGTTATATTTTAATTATTTCAAGTTTATGGACATGCTTACTACGTACATTCAAACTATATCAAATATCATACTATTAACCTAATGTCATTATGTAATGTTTTTATGACTAATACTGTGTTTGCTTTCATAATGAAATTATTATATTTATGGTTTTTTGTTTGTTTATTGTTTGGTTTCTCGTCTTTTACAAACTAACTTTTGCTTGTACATCTGGGTCTTTTCCAAAATAAAAACATCTGCATATTTTGCATTTTTTTTCGATGGGCCGTTTTCTTCCAATATTGATAGTTTTTACTGTGCTTAATAGTTGTTCGACTCTTTTTTACTCTTTGCCGTGTTTCTTCCATATAAAATATATAAAAATTTTTCCTGGTTTACACACATACACACACACTCACACACACACACGCACACACGCACGCACAAATACATTCTTCACCTCTCGACTCCTACCCATTAGTCGCCCCTTACGACTGGCATGGCTTTCTTGCCACAGCTGTTTTTTTATCTCTGCGAGCCGAAGACACACACACACATACACACACACACACACTCACAAACACACACACACACGCAAACAGGCACGCACACACGCACACACACACGCACACACACACGCATACACGCACACACACATACAATCTTCACCTCTCGACTCCTACCTATTAGTCGCCTCTTACGATAGGCAGGGCCTTCTTGCCTTGGACAAGTTCTTACCTCTGCAAGCTGAACTAACACACACACATACTCACACACGCACACACACACGCACACACGCACACACACATACACTCTTCACCTCCCGACTCCCACTTATTAGTCGAAGCTTACAAGAGGCAGATCCTCCTTGCCTCGGCCGTATTCTTACCTCTGTAAGCCGAACTAACACACACACATACTCACACACGCACACACACACGCACACACGCACACACACATACACTCTTCACCTCTCGACTCCTACCTATTAGTCGCCCCTTACAACAGGCAGGGTCTTCTTGCCTTGGCCGTATTATTATCTCTGCAAGCCTGACGGACACACACACATACACACACTCACACAAGCACACACACGCACACACGCACACACACACATATACTCTTCACCTTTCGACTCCTACCCATTTGTCGCCTCTTACGACAGGCAGGGCCTTCTTGCCACGGCCATGTTCTTATCTCTGCGAGCGGAACAAGCATACACACACACTCATACACACATGCACGCTCACACGCAGACACACACACACGCACACGCACACGCACACGCACACACTTTCCACCTCTTGACTCCTATCCATTTGTCACCTCTTAAGACAGGCAGAGCCTTCTTGACTCGGCCATATTCTTATCTTTGCAAGCCAAACGGACACACACACTTACACACACACGCACGCACACACGCACACATACACACACAAACACTCACACATGCACAAACACACGCACACACGCACACACGCACACACACACACACACACACACACAGATACACTCTTCACATCTCGACTCCTACCCATTAGTCGCCTCTTACGACAGGCAGGAACTTCTTGCCACAGCCGTGTTCTTATCTCTGAAAGCCGAAAGGACACAGACACACACGCGCACACAAACACACGCACACAGGCACACACGCACACACGCACACGCTCACGCACTCGCACACACTCTCCACCTCTCGACTCCTACCCATTAGTCGCCTCTTATTATATCTCTTATTATTATAAATTTTTATTTATTATTTAAAATATGTAAAGGTTATTGTAAATATTATGTGCACATAATAGGGGGTAAGATATAATACATAATAACATAATAAAGGGTAAGATATAATATGTAATCAACCACATAATAGGGGGTAAGATATAATATGTAATCAACCACATAATAGGTGGTAATATAAGGTAATATAATCTTATTGATTTAACGTAAGGTAAGAAAAAACGTACGTAAAATATTAAATTAATATACCAGTAAGGCATAATGAAGGATACCAGATAGCATATTATAAGGGAACAATTTGGGTAACCTTATAATATGCTGAGGTTAGGTTAGGTTAGGTTACTAAATTTTTTTAGATATAAGGAAATATGTACCAAAAATTTGTATATAATTCTATAAATATGTATATGTAAATATTGAATGTAAATAATGTATATATGTACAGTAATCAGTTGATGATGACACGAAAAATTTTCTTCTTTCGGAAGGGAAGAGTAAAAACAGTTCATGTAATTGATTGAAAACGAACAGCACTCAGAAAATTTTTCTTCTGAGGGATAGGGATGTAACGGGATTTAATTAAGCATCAGATTCAAGTAATCTTTTTATTAACGTGACACACATTTGCAAAAATATATTGTTTGTTTACTACATTGAAAATATCGTTGTAACGAGGACACACTCTGACCTAGTGAAATTTGCAATGTAGTCAAAAGATTATTAAATAACGTGTATCAATTAACAAATAACAAACGTAATATATCAACAAGCGCACGGGAGGTAAATAGCGGGAAATCACGGGATTAGGATTATTATCAATGTAGTTAAGAATGAAGAATCAAGAGAACGGTCTAAGTTAGTCAACGTCAACTGAGTACTATTTAGTATTGTACTTGATTCTAATAAACTAAACTATGAGTATCTAGTGTTTTAAATAAATCTACCATACAAGACGATAAGTGAAGATTATTTATTACAACACTCTAACACACACACGCACGCACACACGCACACATACACACACAAACACACACTGACACACACACGCTCGCACACACACACACACAGACACACACAAATACACTCTCCACCTCTCGATTTCTACCCATTAGTCGCCTCTTACGACAGGCATGGCCTTCTTGCTTCGGTTGTATTCTAATTTCTGCAAGCCAAAAGAACACACACATACATACACACACACACACACACTTACACACGCACAAACACATTCACACGTACACACAAACGAACACACGCACACACACACACACGTACACTCTTCATCTCTCGACTCCTACCCATTAGTCGCTCCTTACAGCAAGCATGGCCTTCTTGCCACGGACGTATTCTTATCTCTGCGAGCAGAAGGGATACACACACACACATACACACACATACTTTCACACACACGCACACACGCACACACACATACACTCACACACACACAAACACGCACACACGCACATACACATACATTCTTCACCTCTCGACTCCTACCCATTAGTCGCCTCTTACGACAGGCATGGCCTTCTTACCACGGCTGTATTTTTAACTCTGCGAACTGAAGGGACACACATACACACACACTCACACACACACACATGCACACACGCACGCACACATACACTCTTCTCCTCTCGACTCGAAGACACGAAGACACACACACACATACACACACACACACTCACAAACACATACACACAGGCAAACACGCACGCACACACGCACACACACACGCACACACGCACGCACACACGCACACACACATACACTCACACACACACGCACACACGCACACACACATACATTCTTCACCTCTCGACTCCTACCTATTAGACGCCTCTTACGATAGGCAGGGCCTTCTTGCCTCGGTCAAGTTCTTATCTCTGCAAGCCGAACTAACACACACACATACTCACACACGCACACACACACGCACACACGCACACACACATACACTCTTCACCTCTCGACTCCTACCCATTAGTCGCCTCTTACGACACACACACGTGTGTGCGTGTGTGTGTGCGTGTGTGCGTGCGTGTTTGCCTATGTGTGTGTGTTTGAGTGGTAAGAAGGATCTGCCTCTTGTAAGAGGCGACTAATAGGTAGGAGTCGAGAGGTGAAGAGTGCATGTGTGTGAGTGTGCGTGTGTGCGTGTGTGTGTGCGTGTGTGAGTATGTGTGTGTGTCCGTTCGGCTTGCAGAGATAGGAACACGGCCGAGGCAAGAAGGCCCTGCCTGTCGTAAGAGGCGACTAATAGGTAGGAGTCGAGAGGTGAAGAATGTATGTGTGTGCGTGTGTGCGTGTGTGTGTGCGTGTGTGAGTATGTGTGTGTGTGTCCGTTTGGCTTGCAGAGATAAGAACACGGCCGAGGCAAGAAGGCCCTGCCTGTCGTAAGAGGCGACTAATAGGTAGGAGTCGAGAGGTGAAGAATGTATGTGTATGTGCGTGTGTGCGTGTTTGTGTGTGTGTGAGTGTATGTGTGTGTGCGTGTGGGCCTGCGTGTATGTGTGTCTGTTTGTGAGTGTGTGTGTGTATGTGTGTGTCCCTTCGGCTCGCAGAGATAAGAAAACAGCCGTGGCAAGATGGCCATGCAAATCGTACGGGGCGACTAATGGGTAGGAGTCGAGAGGTGAAGAGTGTATGTGTGTGTGTGCGTGTGTGAGTGTGTGTGTGCGTGTGTGAGTATGTGTGTGTGTGTCCGTTTGGCTTGCAGAGATATGAACACGGTTGAGGCAAGAAGGCCCTGCCTGTCGTAAGAGGCGACTAATAGGTAGGAGTCGAGAGGTGAAGAATGTATGTGTGTGTGCGTGTGTGCGTGTTTGTGTGTGTGTGAGTGTATGTGTGTGTGCGTGTGGGCCTGCGTGTATGTGTGTCTGTTTGTGAGTGTGTGTGTGTATGTGTGTCTCCCTTCGGCTCGCAGAGATAAGAAAACAGCCGTGGCAAGAAGGCCATGCAAATCGTACGGGGCGACTAATGGGTAGGAGTCAAGGGGTGAAGAGTGTATGTGTGCGTGCGTGTGTGCGTGTGTGCGTGTGTGTATGCGTGTGTGCGTATGTGTGTGAGTGTGTGTGTGTCCGTTCGGCTCGCAGAGATAAGAACACGGCCGAGGCAAGAAGGCCCTGCCTATCGTAAGAGGCGACTAATAGGTAGGAGTCGAGAGGTGAAGAGTGCATGTGTGTGTGTGTGCGTGTGTGCGTGTGTGTGTGCGTGTGTGAGTATGTGTGTGTGTCCGTTTGGCTTGCAGAGATAAGAATACGTCCGTGGCAAGAAGTCCCTGAATGTCGTAAGAGGCGACTAATGGGTAGGAGTCGAGACGTTAAGAGTGTATATGTGTGTGTGTGTGTGTAAGTGTGTGTGTGTCCGTTCGGCCCGCAGAGATAAGAATACGTCCGTGGCAAGAAGGCCCTGCCTGTCTTAAGGGGCGACTAATGGATAGGAGTCGAGAGGTGGATAGTGTGTGCGTGTGCGTGTGTGTGTGTGCGTGTGTGCCTGTGTGCGTAAAAGGTGGGGGTAAGTATGTGTATGGGAGTGTGTGTGTGCAGTCGGCTCGCAGAGATAAGAACACGACCGTGGCAAGAAGGCCCTGCCTGTCGTAAGAGGCGACTAATGGGTAGGAGTCGAGAGGTGAAGAGTGTATGTGTGTGTGTGTGTGTGCGTGTGTGCGTGTGTGTGCGTGTGTGAGTGTGTGTGTATGTGTGTGTGTTAGTTCGGCTTGCAGAAATAAGAACACGACCGAGGCAAGAAGGCTCTGCCTATCGTAAGAGGCGACTAATAGGTAGGAGTCGAGAGGTGAAGAGTGCATGTGTGTGTGTGCGTGTGTGCGTGTGTGTGTGCGTGTGTGAGTATGTGTGTGTGTTAGTTTGACTTGCAGAGATAAGAACACGGCCGAGGCAAGAAGGCCTGCCTAACGTAAGAGGCGACTAATAGGTAGGAGTCGAGAGGTGAAGAGTGTATGTGTGTGTGTGCGTGTGTGCGTGTGTGCGTGTGTGTGTGCGTGTGTGAGTATGTGTGTGTGTCCGTTCGGCTTGTAGAGATAAGAACACGGCCGAGGCAAGAAGGCCCTGCCTGTCGTAAGAGGCGACTAATAGGTAGGAGTCGAGAGGTGAAGAATGTATGTGTATGTGCGTGTGTGCGTGTTTGTGTGTGTGTGAGTGTATGTGTGTGTGCGTGTGGGCCTGCGTGTATGTGTGTCTGTTTGTGAGTGTGTGTGTGTATGTGTGTGTCCCTTCGGCTCGCAGAGATAAGAAAACAGCCGTGGCAAGAAGGCCATGCAAATCGTACGGGGCGACTAATAAGTAGGAGTCGAGAGCAGAAGAGTGTATGTGTGCGTGTGTGTGTGAGTGTGAGTGTGTGTGTGTATGTGTGTGTCCCTTCGGCTCGCAGAGATAAGAAAACAGCCGTGGCAAGAAGGCCATGCAAATCGTACGGGGCGACTAATGGGTAGAAGTCGAGAGGTGAAGAGTGTATGTGTGTGTGTGCGTGTGTGCGTGTGTGTGTGCGTGTGTGAGTATATGTGTGTGTTAGTTTGACTTTCAGAGATAAGAACACGGCCGAGGCAAGAAGGCCCTGCCTAACGTAAGAGGCGGTAGGAGTCGAGAGGTGAAGAGTGTATGTGTGTGTGTGTGCGTGTGTGCGTGTGTGCGTGTGTGTGTGCGTGTGTGAGTATGTGTGTGTGTCCGTTCGGCTTGTAGAGATAAGAACACGGCCGAGGCAAGAAGGCCCTGCCTGTCGTAAGAGGCGACTAATAGGTAGGGGTCGAGAGGTGAAGAATGTATGTGTGTGTGCGTGTGTGTGTGTGAGTGTATGTGTGTGTGCGTCTGTGCGTGCGTGTCTGCGTGTGCGTGTGCGTGTGTGCGTACGTGTGTGCGTGTTTGTGTGTGTCTGTGAGTGTGTGTGTGTGTGTGTATGTGTGTGTGTCCCTTCGGCTCGCAGAGATAAGAAAACAGCCGTGGCAAGAAGGCCATGCAAATCGTACGGGGCGACTAATAAGTAGGAGTCGAGAGCAGAAGAGTGTATGTGTGCGTGTTTGTGTGAGTGTGAGTGTGTGTGTATGTGTGTGTCCCTTCGGCTCGCAGAGATAAGAAAACAGCCGTGGCAAGAAGGCCATGCAAATCGTACGGGGCGACTAATGGGTAGGAGTCAAGAGGTGAAGAGTGTATGTGTGCGTGCGTGTGTGCGTGTGTGTGTGTGAGTGTGTGTGTGTATGTATGCGTGTGTCCGTTCGGCTTGCAGAGATTAGAATACGGCCGAGGCAATAAGTTTATGCCTGTCGTAAGAGTCGACTAATGGGTAGGAGTCGAGAGGTGAAGAGTGTATGTGTGTGTGTATGTGTGTGTGTGTGTTCGTTCGGCTTGCAGAGATTAGAATACGGCCGAGGCAATAAGTTTATGCCTGTCGTAAGAGGCGACAAATGGGTAGGAGTCGAGAGGTGAAGAGTGTATTTGTGTGTGTGTGTGTGTGTGTGCGTGTGTGCGTGTGTGTGTGTCTCCGTTCGGCTTGCAGAGATAATAATACGTCCGTGGCAAGAAGGCCCTGCATGTCTTAAGAGGCGACTAATGGATAGGAGTCGAGAGGTGGAGAGTGTGTGCGTGTGCGTGTCCGTGTGCGTGTGCGTGTGTGCGTGTGTTCCTATGTGCGTGTGTTTGTGTGTGCGTGTGTGTGTGTGTCCGTTCGGCTTTCAGAGATAAGAACACGGCCGGGGAAAGAAGGCCCTGCCTCTCGTAAGAGTCGACTAAAAGGTAGGGGTCGAGAGGTGAAGAGTGTATGTGTGTGTGTATGAGTGTGTGTGTGTGTGTCCGCTCGGCTCGCAGAGATATGAATACGGCCGTGGCAAGAAGGGCCTGCCTGTCTTAACAGGCGACTAATGGATAGGAGTGGAAAGGTGGAGAGTGTGTGCGGGTGCGTGTGCGTGTGCGTGTGCGTGGGTGCGTGTGTGTGCGTGTGTGCGTGAGTCTGTGTGTAAGTGTGTGTGTCCGTTCGGCTCGCAGAGATAAGAACACGGCCGTGGCAAGAAGGCCCTGCCTGTTATAAGAGGTGACTAATGGATAGGAGTTGAGAGGTAGAGAGTGTGTGCGTGTGGGTGTGCGTGTGCGTGTGTGCGTGTTTGCCTGTGTGCGTGTGTTTGTGTTGTGTGTGTGTGTCCGTTCGGCTTTCAGAGATAAGACACGGCCGTGGCAATAAGTCCCTGCTTGTCGTAAGAGGAGAATAATGGGTAGAAGTCGAGAGGTGAAGAGTGTATGTGTATGTGTGTGTGCGTGTGTGCGTGCGTGTGTGAGTGTGTGTGTATTTGTGTGTGTGTGAGTGTGTGTGTGTGCGGTCGGCTCGCAGAGATAAGAACACGGCCGTGGCAAGAAGGCGCTGCCTGTCGTAAGAGGCGACTAATGCGTAGGAGTCGAGAGGTGAAGAGTGTATGTGTGTGTGTGTGCGTGTATGCCTGTGTGTGCGTGTGTGAGTGTGTGTGTATGTGTGTGTGTGTGTATGTGTGTGTAACCCTTCGCTCGCAGAGATAAGAAAACAGCGGTGGCAAGAAGGCCATGCCTGTCGTAAGAGGCGACTAATGGATAGGAGTCGAGAGGTGGAGAGTGTGTGCGTGTGCGTGTGCGTGTGCGTGTGTGAGTATGTGTGTGTTCGTTCGGGTTGCAGAGATAAGAACACGGCCGTGGCAAGAATTCCCTGCCTGTCGTAAGAGGAGAATAATGGGTAGGAGTCGAGAGGTAAAGAGTATATGTGTGTCTGTGCGTGTGTGCGTGCGTGTGTAAGTGTGTGTGTATGTGTGTGTGTCAGTGTGTGTGTGTCCGGTCGGCTCGCAGAGATGAGAACACAGCCGTGGCAAGAAGGCCCTGCCTGTCGTAAGAGGCGACAAATGGGTAGGAGTCGAGAGGTGAAGAATGTATGTGTGTGTGCGTGTGTGCGTGTTTGTGTGTGTATGAGTGTATGTGTGTGTGCGTGTGTACGTGCGTGTTTGCGTGTGTGTGTGTGAGTGTGTGTGTATGTGTGTGTGTGTGTCCCTTCGCTCGCAGAGATGAGAAAACGGCCGTGGCAAGAAGGCCCTGCCTGTCGTACGAGACGACTAATGGGTACGAGTCGAGAGGTGAAGAGTGTATGTGTGTGTGTGTGTGCGTGTGTGGGTGTGTGTGCGTGTGTAAGTGTGTGTGTATGTGTGTGTGTGTGTCTGTTTGGCTTGCAGAGATAAGAATACGGCCGAGGCAAGAAGGCCCTGCCTCTTGTAAGGGGCGACTGATAAGTAGGAGTCGAGAGGTGAAGAGTGTATGTGTGTGTGTGCCTGTGTGCGTGTGTTTGTGTGTGTGTGTGTGCGTGTGTGTGTGTGTCCGTTCGGCTTGCAGAGATAAGAACACGGCCGTGGCAAGAAGTCCCTGCCTATCGTAAGAGGAGAATAATGGGTAGAAGTCGAGAGGTGAAGAGTGTATGTGTGTGTGTGCGTTTGTGCGTGCCTGTGTGAGTGTGTGTGTATGTGTATGTGTCAGTATGTGTGTGTGTGTCCGGTCGGCTCACAGAGATGAGAACACGGCCGTGGCAAGAAGGCCCTGCCTGTCGTAAGAGGCGACTAATGGGTAGGAGTCGAGAGGTGAAGAGTGTACGTGTGTGTGTGTGCGTGTGTTCGTTTGTGTGTACGTGTGTATGTGTTTGTGCGTGTGTAAGTGTGTGTGTGTATGGGTGTGTGTGTCCGTTCGACTTGCATAGATAAGAATACGGCCGTGGCAAGAAGGCCATGCTTGCTGTAAGGAGCGACTAATTGGTAGGAGTCGAGAGATATAGAGTGTATGTGTGTGTGTGTTTGTTCCTTTGTGTGTGCGTGTGTAAGTGTGTGTGTGTGTATGTATGTGTGTGTCCGTTCGGCTCACAGAGATAAGAACTCGGCCGTGGCAACAAGTTCCTGCCTGTCGTAAGATGCGACTAATGGGTAGGAGTCGAGAGGTGAAGAGTGTATGTGTGTGTGCGTGTGTGTGTGTGCGTGTGTGAGTAGGTGTGTTCGTTCGGCTCGCAGAGATTAGAATACGGCCGAGGCAATAAGTCCATGCCTGTCGTAAGAGGCGACTAATGGGTAGGAGTCGAGAGGTGAAGAGTGTATTTGTGTGTGTGTGTGCGTGTGTGCGTGTGTGTGTGAGTGTGTGCCTGTATGTGTGTGAGTGTTTGTGTGTGCGGTCGGCTCGCAGAGATAAGAACACGGCCGTGGCAAGAAGGCCCTGCCTGTCGTAAGAGGCGACTAATGGGTAGGAGGCGAGAGGTGAAGAGTGTATGTGTGTGTGTGTGCCTGTGTGCGTGTGTGTGCGTGTGTGAGTGTGTGTGTATGTGTGTGTTTCCGTTTGGCTTGCAGAGATAAGAATACGGCCGAGGCAAGAAGGCCCTGCCTGTCGTAAGAGAAGAATAATGGGTAGGAGTCGAGAGGTAAAGAGTGTATGTGTGTCTGTGCGTGTGTGCGTGCGTGTGTGAGTGTGTGTGTGTATGTGTGTGTCAGTGTGTGTGTGTCCGGTCGGTTCACAGAGATGAGAACACGGCCGTGGCAAGAAGGCCCTGCCTGTCCTAAGAGGCGACTAATGGTTAGGAGTCGAGAGGTGAAGAGTGTATGTGTGTGTGTGTGTGAGTGTGTGTGTGTCCGTTCGGCCTGCAGAGATAAGAATACGTCCGTGGCAAGGAGGCCCTGCCTGTCTTAAGAGGCGACTAATGGATAGGAGTCGAGAGGTGGAGAGTGTGTGCGTGTGCGTGTGCGTGTGCGTTTGCGTGTGCGTGTATGCGTGTGTGCCTGTATGCGTGTAAGTGTGTGTGTATGTGTGTGTGTGAGTGTGTGTGTGTGCGGTCGGCTCGCAGAGATAAGAACACGGCCGTGGCAAGAAGGCCCTGCCTGTCGTAAGAGAAGAATAATGGGTAGGAGTCGAGAGGTGAAGAGTGTATGTATGTCTGTGCGTGTGTGCGTGCGTGTGTGAGTGTGTGTGTGTATGTGTGTGTCAGTGTGTGTGTGTCCGGTCGGCTTACAGAGATGAGAACACGGCCGTGGCAAGAAGGCCCTGCCTGTCCTAAGAGGCGACTAATGGTTAGGAGTCGAGAGGTGAAGAGTGTATGTGTGTGTGTGTGTGCGTGTGTGCGTGTGTGTGCGTGTGTAAGTGTGTGTGTGTGTATGTGTGTGTGTCTGTTTGGCTTGCAGAGATAAGAATACGGCCGAGGCAAGAAGGCCATGCTTGGTGTAAGGAGCGACTAATGGGTAGGAGTCGAGAGATGAAGAGTGTACGTGTGTGTGTGTGTGCGTGTGTTCGTTTGTGTGTACGTGTGTATGTGTTTGTGCGTGTGTAAGTGTGTGTGTGTATGGGTGTGTGTGTCCGTTCGACTTGCATAGATAAGAATACGGCCGTGGCAAGAAGGCCATGCTTGCTGTATGGAGCGACTAATTGGTAGGAGTCGAGAGATATAGAGTGTATGTGTGTGTGTGTTTGTTCCTTTGTGTGTGCGTGTGTAAGTGTGTGTGTGTGTGTGTGTGTATGTATGTGTGTGTCCGTTCGGCTCACAGAGAAAAGAACTCGGCCGTGGCAAGAAGTTCCTGCCTGTCGTAAGATGCGACTAATGGGTAGGAGTCGAGAGGTGAAGGGTGTATGTGTGTGTATGCGTGTGTGAGTAGGTGTGTGTCCGTTCGGCTCGCAGAGATTAGAATACGGCCGAGGCAATAAGTCCATGCCTGTCGTAAGAGGCGACTAATGGGTAGGAGTCGAGAGGTGAAGAGTGTATTTGTGTGTGTGCGTGTGTGCGTGTGTGTGTGAGTGTGTGCCTGTGTGTGTGTGAGTGTGTGTGTGTCCGTTCGGCTTGCAGAGATAAGAACACGGCCGTGGCAAGAAGTCCCTGCCTGTCGTAAGAGGCGACTAATGAATAGGAGTCGAGAGGTGAAGAGTGTATGTGTGTGTGTGTGTGTGTGCGCGTGTGTTTGTGCGTGTGTGAGTGTGTGTGTATATGTGTGTGTGTCCGTTTGGCTTGCAGAGATAAGAATACGGCCGAGGCAAGAAGGCCCTGCCTGTCGTAAGAGAAGAATAATGGGTAGGAGTCGAGAAGTGAAGAGTGTATGTATGTCTGTGCGTGTGTGCGTGCGTGTGTGAGTGTGTGTATGTGTATGTGTGTGTCAGTGTGTGTGTGTGCGGTCGGCTCGCAGAGATAAGAACACGGCCGTGGCAAGAAGGCCCTGCCTGTCGTAAGAGGCGACTAATGGGTAGGAGTCGAGAGGTGAAGAGTGTATGTGTGTATGTGTGTGCCTGTGTGCGTGTGTGTGCGTGTGTGAGTGTGTGTGTATGTGTGTGTGTCCGTTTGGCTGCAGAGATAAGAATACGGCCGAGGCAAAAATGATCTGCCTCTTGTAAGGGGCGACTAATAAGTAGGAGTCGGGAGGTGAAGAGTGTATGTGTGTGTGCGTGTGTGCGTGTGTGTGTGCGTGTGTGAGTATGTGTGTGTGTTAGTGCGGCTTGCAGAAATAAGAACACGACCGAGGCAAGAAGGCCCTGCCTATCGTAAGAGGCGACTAATAGGTAGGAGTCGAGAGGTGAAGAGTGTATGTGTGTGTGTGCGTGTGTGCCTGTGTGTGTGCGTGTGTGAGTATGTGTGTGTGTCCGATCGGCTTGCAGAGATAACAACACGGCCGAGGCAAGAAGGCCCTGCCTGTCGTAAGAGGCGACTAATAGGTAGGAGTCGAGAGGTGAAGAGTGTATGTGTGTGTGTGCCTGTGTGCGTGTGTGTGTGTGTGCGTGTGAGTATGTGTGTGTGTCCGTTCGGCTCACAGAGATAAGGACTCGGCCGTGGCAAGAAGTTCCTGCCTGTCGTAGTAGGCGACTAATGGGTAGGAGTCGACAGGTGAAGAGTTTATGTGTGTGTATGTGTGTGCGTGTGTGTGTGCGTGTGTTAGTATGTGTGTGTGTAACGATGCTCTGATCATTTAATAGTTCGAACCGTGGGAGTGTCAATATTTGCGCATCCGCTTCTACAACCTGACGGCGTAGTGGGATTCAAACGGCTATTTAAGGCGTGTGAATAGCGGAATTAGACAGTCTTGTAGCTAGCGCTCTAGGCCCCCTGACTCGCCGGTGTAGTGAACCAGCGAGCCATTCTGGACAGAGATAGTTCCGTATTGAGGATCATACTCTGTCCCTAACCAAGCGGAACCCATCGGTATTGCGTATTGAGCATTACCGTGGATCTGCACAGAACCAACCGGGACAGAGATTTCCGTATTGAGGATCATACTCTGTCCTTAGCCAAGCGTAACCCGTCGGCATTGTGTATTGAACATTGCCGCGGGTCTGCACAGCTAAATATTTTGTTTGCGAGCACATTCGGAGCTTTCGCTGAATTGAAGCGAAAGCGAATATATTAGTAGTACTAATTAATTTCTTTTCTTTTATAGACGTTTGCCGGGGAATTCATTCATCGCGGGACCCAGACGGAAACGTAGAATTCATTTTGTTTTTGTTTTATAAGTATACAACGTAGAATTCCTTTTTTTAATTTTTATTTATTGTATATACTAAATTAATAGATTTATTTTTATTTCAAACCTGTGTTTTACTGAGTCTGTCGCCCCGAAAGAGCTACCCATCACATGTGTTAGTTCGGCTTGCAGAAATAAGAACACGACCGTGGCAAGAAGGCCCTGCCTGTCGTAAGAGGCGACTAATGGGTAGGAGTCGAGAGGTGAAGAGTGTATGTGTGTGTGCGTGTGTGCGTGTGTGTGTGTGTGTGTGAGTATGTGTGTGTGTCCGTTCGGCTTGCAGAGATAAGAACACGGCCGAGGCAAGAAGGCCCTGCCTGTCGTAAGAGGCGACTAATAGGTAGGAGTCGAGAGGTGGAGAGTGTGTGAGTGTGCGTGTGAGTGTGTGCGTGTGTGTGTCTGCGTGTGAGCGTGCGTGTGTGTGTGAGTGTGTGAGTATGTGTGTGTCCGTTTGGCTTGCAGAGATAAGAATACGTCCGTGGCAAGAAGTCCCTGAATATCGTAAGAGGCGACTAATGGGTAGGAGTCGAGAGGTTAAGAGTGTATGTGTGTGTGTGTGTGTGTGAGTGTGTGTGTGTCCGTTCGGCCCGCAGAGATAAGAATACGTCCGTGGCAAGAAGGCCCTGCCTGTCTTAAGAGGCGACTAATGGATAGAAGTCGAGAGGTGGAGAGTGTGTGCGTGTGCGTGTGCGTGTGCGTGTGCATGTGTGCTTGTGTGCCTGTGTGCGTGTAAGTGTGTATGTATGTGTGTGTGTGAGTGTGTGTGTGTGCGGTCGGCTCGCAGAGATAGGAACACGGCCGTGGCAAGAAGGCCCTGCCTGTCGTAAGAGGCGACTAATGGGTAGGAGTTGAGAGGTGAAGAGTGTATGTGTGTGTGTGCCTGTATGCGTGTGTGTGCGTGTGTGAGTGTGTGTGTATGTGTGTGTGTCCGTTTGGCTTGCAGAGATAAGAATACGGCCGAGGCAAGAAGGATCTGCCTCTTGTAAGGGGCGACTAATAAGTAGGAGTCGGGAGGTGAAGAGTGTATGTGTGTGTGTGCGTGTGTGCGTGTGTGTGTGCGTGTGTGAGTATGTGTGTGTGTTAGTTCGGCTTGCAGAAATAAGAACACGACCGAGGCAAAAAGGCCCTGCCTATCGTAAGAGGCGACTAATAGATAGGAGTCGAGAGGTGAAGAGTGTATGTGTGTGTGTGCGTGTGTGCGTGTGTGTGTGCGTGTGTGAGTATGTGTGTGTGTCCGTTCGGCTTGCAGAGATAAGAACACGGCCGAGGCAAGAAGGCCCTGCCTGTCGTAAGAGGTGACTAATAGGTAGGAGTCGAGAGGTGAAGAATGTATGTGTGTGTGTGAGTGTATGAGTGTGTGCGTGTGTGCGTGCGTGTGTGCGTGTGTGTGTGTGAGTGTGTGTGTGTCCGTTCGGCTCGCAGAGATAAGCAAACAGCCGTGGCAAGAAGGCCATGCAAATCGTACCGGGCGACTAATGGGTAGGAGTCGAGAGGTGAAGAGTGGGCGACTAATAAGTAGGGTCGAGAGGTGAAGAGTGTATGTGTGTGTGTGCGTGTGTGCGTGTGTTTGCGTCTGTAAGTATGAATGTGTGTTAGTTCAGCTTGCAGAGATAAGAACACGACCGAGGCAAGAAGGCCCTGCCTAACGTAAGAGGCGACTAATAGGTAGGAGTCGAGAGGTGAGGAGTGTATTTGTGTGTGTGCGTGTGTGCGTGTGTGTGTGCGTGTGTGAGTATGTGTGTGTGTCCGTTCGGCTTGCAGAGATAAGAATACGTCCGTGGCAAGAAGGCCCTGCCTGTCTTAAGAGGCGACTAATGGATAGGAGTCGAGAGGTGGAGAGTGTGTGCGTGTGCGTGTGCGTGTGCGTGTGCATGTGTGCGTGTGTGCCTGTGTGCGTGTAAGTGTGTGTGTATGTGTGTGTGTGAGTGTGTGTGTGTGCGGTCGGCTCGCAGAGATAAGAACACGGCCGAGGCAAGAAGGCCCTGCCTGTCGTAAGAGGCGACTAATAGGTAGGAGTCGAGAGGTGAAGAATGTATGTGTGTGTGCGTGTGTGCGTGTTTGTGTGTGTGTGAGTGTATGTGTGTGTGCGTGTGTGCGTGCGTGTGTGTGTGTGTGTTTGTGAGTGTGTGTGTGTATGTGTGTGTGTCCCTTCGGCTCGCAGAGATAAGCAAACAGCGGTGGCAAGAAGGCCATGCAAATCGTACCGGGCGACTAATGGGTAGGAGTCGAGAGGTGAAGAGTGGGCGACTAATAAGTAGGAGTCGAGAGGTGAAGAGTGTATGTGTGTGTGTGCGTGTGTGCGTGTGTGTGCGTGTGTGAGTATGAGTGTGTGTTAGTTCGGCTTGCAGAGATAAGAACACGACCGATGCAAGAAGGCCCTGCCTAACGTAAGAGGCGACTAATAGGTAGGAGTCGAGAGGTGAGGAGTGTATTTTTGTGTGTGCGTGTGTGCGTGTGTGTGTGCGTGTGTGAGTGTGTGTGTATGTGTGTGTGTCCCTTCGCTCGCAGAGATAAGAAAACAGCGGTGGCAAGAAGGCCATGCCTGTCGTAAGAGGTGACTAATGGGTAGGAGTCGAGAGGTGAAGAGTGTATGTGTGTGTGTGCGTGTGTGCGTGTGTGTGCGTGTGTGTGTCTGTTTGGCTTGCAGAGATAAAAATACGGCCGAGGCAAGAAGGCCTTGCCTTTTGTAAGGGGCGACTAATAAATAGGAGTCGAGAGGTGAAGAGTGTATGTGTGTGTGCCTGTGTGCGTGTGTTTGTGTGTGCGTGTGTGTGTGTGCGTGTGTGTGTGTGTGTGTCCGTTCGGCTTGCAGAGATAAAAATACGGCCGTGGCAAGAAGGACATGCCTGTCGTAAGAGGCGACTAATGGGTAGGAGTCGAGAGGTGAAGAGTGGATTTGTGTTTGTGTGTGTGTGCATGTGTGTGCGTGTGTGCGTTCGTGTGTGTGTGAGTGTGTGTGTCCGTTCGGCTTACAGAGATAAGAACTCAGCTTTGGCAAGTAGTGCCTGCCTGTCGTAAAAGACGACTAATGGGTAGGAGTCGAGAGGTGAAGAGTGTATGTGTGTGTGTGTGTGCGTGTGTGCGTGTGTGTGCGTGTGTAAGTGTGTGTGTATGTGTGTGTGTGTGTCCCTTCGCTCGCAGAGATAAGAAAACAGCGGTGGCAAGAAGGCCATGCCTGTCGTAAGAGGCGACTAATGGATAGGAGTCAAGAGGTGGAGAGTGTGTGCGTGTGCGTGTGTGTGTGTGAGTGTGTGTGTATGTGTGTGTGTCCCTTCGCTCGCAGAGATAAGAAAACAGCGGTGGCAAGAAGGCCATGCCTGTCGTAAGAGGCGACTAATGGGTAGGAGTCGAGAGGTGAAGAGTGTATGTGTGTGTGTGCGTGTGTGCGTGTGTGTGCGTGTGTGTGTGTCTGTTTGGCTTGCAGAGATAAAAATACGGCCGTGGCAAGAAGGACATGCCTGTCGTAAGAGGCGACTAATGGGTAGGAGTCGAGAGGTGAAGAGTGGATTTGTGTGTGTGTGTGTGTGCGTGTGTGTGCGTGTGTGTGTTCGTGTGTGTGTGAGTGTGTGTGTCCGTTCGGCTTACAGAGATAAGAACTCAGCTTTGGCAAGTAGTGCCTGCCTGTCGTAAAAGACGACTAATGGGTAGGAGTCGAGAGGTGAAGAGTGTATGTGTGTGTGTGTGTGCGTGTGTGCGTGTGTGTGCGTGTGTAAGTGTGTGTGTATGTGTGTGTGTGTGTCCCTTCGGCTCGCAGAGATAAGAAAACAGCGGTGGCAAGAAGGCCATGCCTGTCGTAAGGGGCGACTAATGGGTAGGAATCAAGGGGTGAAGAGTGTATGTGTGCGTGCGTGTGTGCGTGTGTGCGTGTGTGTATGCGTGTGTGCGTATGTGTGTGAGTGTGTGTGTGTCCGTTCGGCTCGCAGAGATAAGAACACGGCCGTGGCAAGAAGGCCATGCAAATCGTACGGGGCGACTAATGGGTAGGAGTCGAGAGGTGAAGAGTGTATGTGTGTGTGTGTGTGCGTGTGTGAGTGTGTGTGTGCGTGTGTGAGTATGTGTGTGTGTGTCCGTTTGACTTGCAGAGATAAGAACACGGCCGAGGCAAGAAGGCCCTGCCTGTCGTAAGAGGCGACTAATAGGTAGGAGTCGAGAGGTGAAGAATGTATGTGTATGTGCGTGTGTGCGTGTTTGTGTGTGTGTGAGTGTATGTGTGTGTGCGTGTGGGCCTGCGTGTATGTGTGTCTGTTTGTGAGTGTGTGTGTGTATGTGTGTCTCCCTTCGGCTCGCAGAGATAAGAAAACAGCCGTGGCAAGAAGGCCATGCAAATCGTACGGGGCGACTAATGGGTAGGAGAGTAGGGAGGAAATAGCGTAGGAGCAGAGGAGCACGGAGCACCTGCATACACCTGTCCCTAATTTGCATACACCTGCCCTAATTTGCATACAGCTGTCCCTAATTTGCATACACCTGTCCCTAATTTGAATGTGCTCCCTAATTTGCATACACCTGTCCCTAATTTGAATGTGCTCCCTAATTTGCATACACCTGTCCCTAATTGAATGTGCTCCCTAATTTGCATACACCTGTCCCTAATTTGAATGTGCTCCCTAATTTGCATACACCTGTCCCTAATTTGAATGTGCTCCCTAATTTGAATGTGCTCCCTAATTTGCATACAGCTGTCCCTAATTTGAATGTGCTCCCTAATTTGCATACACCTGTCCATAATTTGCACACAGGTGCTGCTAATTTGCATACAGCTTTGCATGTGCTCGCTAATTTGCGTACACCTCCCACCCTAGATATGTGAACACATGTAAAGGGGTATAAGAAGTCTTGTATTGTGTGTGTTATTTAGTTTTTAACAATGAGTGGTAAAGTGCAGATGCCTAACGTGTTTTTAAGTGAACGTCGATTTTACTTAAACCCATCAAATACCAAATATGTGTCCATCTGTTTAGCCCACGAATTTAACTTTGAACCAAGTGTTATAATCAGTGGATACAAACATGATTGTGTCTTATTCAGTCAAACCGATTGGATCAAATTTTTATCCCATAAAAATGTGATCGATAATTTTATGGCGGGAAATCACCAACAACCAATTAAAGATGGAGATTTTCTGCTAGAATTCATGCAGCTTCCATGCATGTTAGTTGTAAAAATTATCAAAGGTGATTCACAGATCATGTTGGGTGCTAATTCAATAACATCAATATGGAAAATACTACCGCTTCTTAATTACCATTTAGAAACCCTAAAGAAGGAAGAATTTACCAACTCCTTAGAAATATTAAAGCTGGGGGTGGATTCCAACAACCCGATTGAATCCGGGCTTAAGATTATGGAGCCCATTAAGAATATAAATAAGACGACTTATGGTATAGCTTTAGAGTTACTCTATAGATACCCTGGACTATTCAATGGTCAAATTTAACGAAAATGTTCGTATTCACTACGTTGAAGCCAATTGTCCATGCAGAACCAGATACTGGGAATTCATGGTTGCTGACAGAATGAGGTTCCGACGTAGGATAGATGAAACTGCTAAAATTATTAATCCTGTACTAGATATAAGACATAGAAATAAAATACAATCATAAAAAGTTTTTTTATTTGTTTCACTAATATTAGGACAAATTTTGATAAGGAACTTTGTAATATATAGAACAAAAATAAAAAACAATTTTAAAAAATATATTTTAATTTATTACATTGTTTTAATTTATTACATTATTTTTGTTAATCCAAGAATTATGAGAACTATTCATTCCCATCCATTTTACATATACCTTGTTGCCTTTCCTCCTCAACACCTTCTCCACTAAATAAATATCAGGAAACCGGGTTTTTTGTAATTCTTCACTGTAAAAAGCACCTTGAATTTCTTCTTTTCGTGAATCTTCCAACAAATAAGTTACTGGATTGGTTTGCTTAACTTTTCTTATTCTAAAAATCTCATTTGTCCAGTTGGGCAAATAACCCTTAGTAAACAAACTCCTATGTTTTGAAATTCGGACGTAATCACCAACTTTTAATTTATGTTTCCTGGGATCAATGGTTTTAAGGTAATTATAGGCAGTTATATTCCCAGCATTTTTTTCATTGACTTGGCTAGGTGCGAAACCTGTAGTTAAATGTTTAGTATTATTGTATTTTTTTACAATATCAGAAAGATTGGTTACCCATTTATAAGACCCTTGTAAACTAAACTGCTTCCACAACATTGATTTTATGGTTCTTATTACTCTTTCCGCGATACTTGCCTTTAGATTGGAAAATGTACTATAGTGGTTAATATTGTGTGATTTCATAAGAGAGTTAAAATTGGAATTGTAAAATTCAGTTCCCAAATCTGTTTGAAGGTTTTTTGGAAATGTTTTCATTTTATTCAAAATTTTTTCCATTGCTTTTGTTATCTCAATTCCCGTTTTTCGTTTAACAGGTTCTGCCCACACAAATTTGCTAAATGCATTTATAACAACAAGAATATATTGGTATCCCTTATTCACTTTGGCATAAGGAATCATTACGGCTAAATCTGCTTGAACCAAATCATTTAACCCTTTTATGATTACATGTCTTCTTCTATAATTTTTTCTCGCTGGTCTATGTATCTCTTCAATTACTTGACTTTTAGACATTTTTTTCTAAAGGACATTGGATAGTTATATGCACCAATACGTTGGGATGAGTGCCTAATTGAAATGAAATCTTATCACCTTTCTGAAAAGTTTTACCTATTAATTCATGGTATTTATACTGTACAGAATTTAATATTACTGGAGCGTCAAATGCATAATGTTGTATGCTCTCTATTTTTCCATTTACGGAGAAGACATAAGCTGTTCCACCATTTTCAAGAACGTAGTATTCTTTATTCAAATTTAATTTTTTTTCTCCTCTTAGTGTTAAAACGAATTTACTGTAAAATGTAGAAGCGTCGCAAACAAAATATAGTTTACTCGGTCTTGATAAATTTTTACATGATTTTAAAAAATGGTTACCAAATTTACTTACAGGCATTTTGATAATTATATCTACACTTTCGTGTTTATATATCTTTTTCTAAAGGACACTGGAGAATAAAGTCTACAATTATTAAAGGTAAATTAGTTAACTTGAATTGAATTGTATCTCCCTTTTTTATTTGAACACCAACCAATTCATTCAATTTATATGTTTTAGAATTAATTTTAACAAACCCATCGAAATAAAGTACTTTCAAAACGGATTCAATTTTACAACTAAACGGAAATGGAAAAGTGGTCTCCATGTTTTCCAAAATATAATAATTTTTATTAATTTTTAAATTTTCATGTCCTCTTATACGATAAAAACATTTGCTAAAAAAAGTTTCTGGATTAGCTGTAAAATATAAGGGTACCGAAATGTCATCACTACAAGTTTTTGACTCGGATAAAAAGTGAGTTCCGAAACGGTTTATTGGCATTATTGTATTATTCCACCTTCTCGAAGTTCTTCAATTATAGATATAATTTCATTCACGTGTCCGTCGTTTCCCGCAGCTTGTGATGCGATTAATAACCTTAATCTATCTATTATTTCATTAAAATTATCAAAGTATTTATACTCTAATGGCTTCCCACTATATTTTCTGAAAAGTGCACCACCCCTTTTTTTATAATGTTTAGCTAAATTTCGGGTAACAGGTCCCTGCGCTAAATTTCCAGGAAGTGAACTTAAACGAACTCTAGATGGTTGTGGTCTCGTTTCCAAAGCTGGTTTAATAATAAAATTATATTTATCCTTTATTTTTGACGGAATACTTTTTATAGGTAAGTCAGGATTATTGTTTCTATATATCGCATTTGTTCTACGTAAAATATCAATATATTCATTAACATCTGTTTTTTTAAACGATACTGGATTCGTTTTAAATAAAAGCTCGTAGAGCCCTGGAGTTCCCTTGTATCTTATATTATTGATAATAAGATCCGCGCCATCAAAATCAATTAGAGAATTTCCAATAGAAAATTTTTCAGTTTCCAAATCATGGTAAACTCCTAAATCATGGTCAAAATTACCTTTTGTGTCTTCAATGTTAGCTTTAATATATTTCTTTGGTAAAGGTGATGTATAATTCTCATAAAATTGATTCATTATATCTGGATTTGTAATCATTTGATTAAATTCTCTAAGCGTATCCTCAAAATACCGATTAATATCCTCATCCGTGGTATTAGTTTGTCCTTCTGACTCAAAAGTTTCTTCTGGTTGTCTTTCCCTTGGAATAATAGATTCATCACCAAAGTTGGTAGGTGTTTTTGATCCCCCAGGAAGTACACTCGTATTTGGAGAAGAAAATGCTAAGCGATAATTGGATTTTCGCATTTTGTAGTCTTTTGGTGTACTCAACTTGATTGGTTTATCAAACGAATATTGTGGTTCTTGTTTAATAGACGGAACAGTTTCCAGTTTATGTAAAAGTTCATTAAGTGGTTGTGTAATAGGTTTATAATTTTTTTCTAAAGCAGATTGAGACTGAGCTATGTCATGTTTTAAACTACGATACTTCTTCTTCAACGCTTGTCGTGATAAAAGCAGTTTTCGCGTAACTTTAGGATCCATTGTGTACTAGGAATGTTAGTTTAAAGCCTTATATACCTATCGAACCCATACCGATATCGACCCATTGATTTGGGAGAGTCTTTATCAATGACAAGAAATCCATATCTGTCTTTCCAACATAATGAGCACAAATTTTTAAATTGTTGGAAAGTCATGTCTATATTAACGTGATCGTCAAAAATATGTTTTAAATTTGTAAAGTCTTGTTGGAAAACTACAAGTAAATTAGAATTATCTCTAATTAATTGTTTTGGAATAGCACTGTATGTTTGACATAAATAAAAGCAATCTATATTTTTATGTCTCCCATAACAAAAATACCTTTGTACAATTTTTTGATCACACGATGGAATATCATCAAAAATAACTATTGAATTTTCTTTAATATCATCAGGAGATGGTACATTATTGGGATCATTATATCCTTCAAAGCCAATTTCTTTTATTGGCTCAACCAAGTTTCGCAAATATACATACTTTGGTTGATACAACGACTTGGAATATAAATATATATTCTCAAATCTTAGACCATTTGGATGCTCAATTAAAGACAATAATACATTCGTCTTGCCACAACCACTTGGTCCAACAACTAAAAACCTTCTGTTGCCACCAAAAAGATAACCATGTTTTACATGTTGTTCCTCTGTAACCTCATCATGGTTAGAAATAGGAAGAGAGAGTTTCTGCTTTTCAATCTTCATTAATAAAATGTTTTTAAAACTTTGGGGTATATATAGCCCATCTACTATATATATAAGTGAGACACCATGAAAAAAAAGATTCAAGGGCATATAAAAAGAAAAGGGCGTGGATTATTAAACAAAATTATAAATAAGCTTCCATTAGAACTCCATCTTCCAGGATATTCATATTGTGGACCAGGAACCCGTTTACAACAAAAATTAGAGCGGGGAGATAAGGGAATTAATAAACTAGACGAGGCTTGTAAACACCACGATATTGCATACTCTACAAGTACTGATTTATCAACCAGACACAAGGCGGATCAGATTTTAGAAAACAAAGCTTGGGATATTGTAAAATCTAAAGACACACCGTTTGGACAGAAGGCAGCTGCTTGGTTTGTTACAACAGCTATGAAAGGAAAACGTAAGTTGGGAATGGGTCTAAGACGCAAAAAAGGTGGTTCTCTTCGTAAAAGAATAAATAAGAAAAAAAGGATCATTAAAACACCAAAGAAAGGTGGATTCCTTCCCCTACTTCTCCCACTAATCGGTGCTTTATCTGCTGTTGGGGGCCTTGGTACTACTATTTACAAGACCATTGGAGATGCGAAAGCTAATCGAATTAGTCTTGAAGAACAAAAACGCCATAATCTAGCCATGGAACAGAAAGGCAAAGGATTATATCTAAGACCTTATAAGGGCTATGGATTATACTTGAAGCCTTATTCAAAAAACTAAATCTTCCTCATCATGCTTTAACAAGTACTGATATAATAAAGCATGGTAAAGCTCTTCCTTTGTTTAGAGGTGTGTATATGAGAAATAATATGCCAAAAAAAATTCATAAAAACGAGTGTGGTGTTATAAATTTAGATTCTAATCGAGGAGTCGGAACCCACTGGGTAGCTTATGCAAAATCTAAGTCTAACGTAATTTACTTTGATTCTTATGGAGACTTACCCCCTCCAAAAAGCGTAATAAAGTATTTTTTAAGTAATGGCGATGTAAAAATATATTACAATTATGATAAAATCCAAAACGACTCATACAGGTGTGGTCATTACTCCTTAGATTTTCTATATAACTACTATAAATAGCAAACATTGATTGTTTACGTTTTAAAACAATGTCTTTCAACTTTACGCTTACTGGGAACGCTTCAAATCTGAGTTATAGTTTTAATCCTCCGATTTACCTTGAAGATGAATTCGATTACGAAATTGGGGTAACTAGTTTTTATAGTTTTAATAGTATTCCAAATATCGATGAAAACAATAACATTTTTCTCTGGAATATACGAAATGTTACTTATACCTATAAATTACCAAAGGGGTCTTATGAATTAGATGATATTACAAAACTTATAAAAGAAAACATGAAAAAGAGAGATAGTGATGCGACTATAGAAATTACTCCACAGTTATCATCCTCCAAAGTTATAATTAATAGTAATAGAGAAATTTCATTTCTTCCCGCGAATTCTATTGGGAAATTATTTGGATTTAAATCAGGGCTACTAGCAGCAAACCAGATACATATCTCAGACAACCCAGTGGAGATTTGGGGTGCAAACGCATTATGTATTGACTGTAACATAGCATCAGGATCCTATTTAAACGGAAATCCAGTTCACATTATCCATCAGTTCTTCCCAACCGTACCAACTGGGTATAAAATAGTTGAGGTACCCCAAAATATTTTGTATTATCCAGTGAGTATTAAAACAATCTCTAACCTTACAGTAAAAATTATCAACCAAGCAGGTAAACTTGTTGACTTTGGAGGGGAGGAGGTTACTGTAAATCTACATCTTAGAAAACGTATATAATGGTTTTAGTTTTTTCTCGCGAACCAAAAACATATATAAAGAGATTACCTTCTACAAAAATAACTCCATCTCTACCAAAATCATATAAAAGGAGATTACCTTTTAAACAAATAACTCCATCTAATCGTCGCTTTCTTCAATCGTTAGGATTTAAAGTCTTGGTATAATGGAAATTCTTCACGTTACTGGTCAACCTTTTAATGATAACACTATTGAAGATTATCAGTTCCACACTTATCAACCATACATTCCTGGAAAATTGGGATACAATGATGAAATCCGTATTTCAGTACAAGATTTGGATAGTTTGACGTTTCCAGCAAATAGTTTCCTCTATATTGAGGGCAAATTAGCCACACATGACAATAAAACACCAACCAAAATAAAATTTATTAATAATAGTATAGCTTACTTGTTTCGTGAACTACGTTTTGAATTAAATGGGGTAATAATTGACTCAGTACGTGATGTAGGATTAGTATCAAGTATTAAAAACTATCTTAGCCTTAACGAAAATCAAAGCTTGCTATTGGAAAATGCTGGTTGGTTTCCAAAAATGAGTAGAATGGAAAATAATAGTGAAGTCCCTAAAAACAATGTTTTGGTAGATTCAAATGGAAACTTTAATGTGTGTATACCTTTAAGACTATTATCCGGATTCTTTGAAGATTTTAGAAAAATTATTATGAACATGAAACAAGAATTGATACTTATTCGATCAAATGATGATATTGATGCAGTAGTAAGCGAAGATGAGACTGAGCGTCCAAAAATTGACATTACTAAATTATATTGGGAGGTACCACATGTAACTCCTAGTATTCGAGAACAGTTGCGACTAAACAAAATTTCACATACAAACCAAGAACTACCTATTAAATTTCGAAGTTGGCAAATGATTGAATATCCAGCCCTAAATAACTCTACACGTCACACATGGTCAGTGCGGACTAGTACCAAAATAGAAACTCCACGACACATTGTTGTTGCTTTTCAAAATAACAGAAAATCAAAATTAACAAAAGATATGAGTAAATTTGATCATTGCACTTTAAAGAATATTAAAGTGTTTTTAAATTCTGAGAGGTATCCCTATAATGATCTTCAACTAGATTTTAAGACTAATAGGTTTGCCAAACTATATGAAATGTTTGCCAATTTCCAGGAGAGTTATTATCACATGACCTTAAACCAACCCATATTTAATCCAATTGACTTTAAAACAATTGCTCCACTTATACACATTGACTGCTCTCGTCAAAAAGAAGTAATTCAATCCGGATCTGTTGTGCTTCGTATAGAATTTGAGACAGATGAACCAACAACCTCTGATATCTCAGCCTATTGTCTAATACTTCACGAGAAAGAATTCACATATAACCCTCTAACAAAAATTGTGAAACAATTGTAAAATATTTATATTATACAAAACAGGTGAATGCAAATTAGGGAGCACCTGTATGCAAATTAATGAGCACCTGAAAATTAGGGAGTTTGTTTTAAATAGGGAGCAGCTGTATGCAAAGAGCAGGTACAGGTGTTGTAAAATTGTATCTAATGAGAGACTTCCCGTATGAGGACTGTATAAGGGTCAGGTGCTAATTATGGCATTATATGCGAAACTCTCTCATGCGCATGACTGAAAATTCTTTTAAAAATACAAATTATGCACTACACAAACTCAGTCTGTAATCATGTGCTTAATAGTAGATGTCCAAGGTTTTATTACCGAAAAAAATAAGTTTATCGTGAAAGAGTTTGCAAGTTATGATGGTCAAAAAATTAGTCATTTTTTTTTTAAACCACCATATCCGATACGATTATTGGGTCCTGAATATTATAATCAAGCTGTTTGGTTGATGAATAACCATCATGGATTGAACTGGAATCACGGATTTACACCAGTACACCAGTTCCATAATATTATCCAACATTTGACAAGAGGCGTTAATGCTGTTTATGTTAAAGGGCGAGAAAAGTCACAGTACATCAAAAAGTATAGTCTATCCCCAGTTTTGGAGTTTGATGAACAACCAGCTCTGCAGAAAATGGAGCCAAGATGTCCATATCATTCAAACAGTGGGAGTGTTTGTGCTTTAAGTAATGTATTTCAACTTTATGATACTTTTATAATGAAATAAATTTTTTTTTTACATTTTGTTTTATTAATAAAAAACCTTATTAAAAAAATAGTACTTTATTCAATAACTATTACATGTTACAATTTATATTTTGAAGTGCAAGTTTACACAAATGACAATTGGATTGAGCTGGGGCGAATCCTTCTAACTCTGTTCTCCACTCAGGACGATTGAAATGAACGAAACATGGGAGACGAGTTTGAACTTCAAAATCCTGGCAAAATTTTCTGGGTAGTATAGACCATGAACGGAGAAGTTCAATTGGGTCTACAAATTTTCTTACGTAGGCTAGGCTAAAATATTCCAATTCTGTGGTCGTGAACTTGTACAACGGTTTTTTTGGATGCTCTGCCATTATGCGAGACCGGAGGCAACAATCCATCTTTAGTAAATCGGTTAATGTTCTTAAAGACCAAGTCTATCCACTTTTGCTCTTCGTATCTGGAGAGAAAAAATAGTCTTACGTCTGCTTTTGGTTTTGTTGTGTAAACTTTACCACTACGCAAGCGCATCACTCAAACACAGCTTTGAAAACTAAACATAAGTTGTTTATCTTTGTATTCACTTTTTAACTGGTTAATACGATTATTTATATGATTGATATATCTCTGACTTTTGTAAAATAGAATATCACGTTTTATCCTTTTAATGCGTATACTAAACTGATTAAGCCGTTCACGAAACCTTCTTGAGTCCATACTGTTTAAATTAACGATGGTTCTTCCTTATATCCTTCCTACCCCCATTGACACCGGTTGCAGGTGTGTTGCTCATTACCCCCACTCATAATAATATATTAACACTAGAGTGTACCAAGCAAGGTGTGTAAGACTTTATCAGCTAGCGGGGACTCATTCCTGTTGAAACTTGTTAAGCTAAATCATAAACCAGTTCGTTAGAGTCCCTCACAAAATCTAATTTGTATACTATTAATTATGTGTTCAAGTATAATAAACGAAGGGAACATACCATATAAATATTGTGATAATCTACTTAGCTATAGGAGTGACGAATGGGAAACATTTTCGAGACTTCCTTTTTATATTGTACGACAAAAGCTTTGTCTCGTTTGTCGTAAAATGTCTGGAACTAGACTTATTCGAAGAAACTTAATATTTAAAGGATGGAAATTGGTATTTGAATTTTGTGCATTTTGTAGTGAGACTAGACCTATGGGACTATCTCATCGTTCTGTAGGTTATCGTGATGGATTATTGGAATCCCCACCACATAAATGGGACTCCCCACGTCCAAAGTTAGATTTACTATAAATAGACGTTAAATTCTAAACAGCTATTATTATGATGGTATCATTAAACTTTATTGTTTTACAAGCAATTGTGGGAAATTTGCTCTTAATTCAAGAACCAATCAATGTTAGAGAAACTTTTGTGTGTTTTGATAGTAATGGTGTACTAAATGACACGTGGCCGTCGAAATGGACAAGAATGAAATCGTATCCGGAAAACAATTTTCTACCAACTTTACAAGCTCAAATAGCTTTGAACAGTACCAAGTATAAATTGCGTTTTAGACATTTTAGTGATAAAATCACTGATTCCGGCTGGTTAGAACTTTATAATGAAAGTCCCAAGGATGAAAAAGGTTTATCTCCAATATTTTATTATATAGCTATATGTTCAACTTTGTCAATAGTTCCTCTGGTAATGGAATTAATTAAAGTTTTAAATAAAAAAATATGTTAATATACAAGTGTTTTATTAATACACAAAAATATACATATGCTTAATTCTTAAATATAATTACAGATAACAAACAATAATTTATAAGTAGGAGTCATAATAAAAAGGTGCAACTTGGAACAATTCCTCATTGGGGATATTATTTAAGTCATATAATGTAGGAGCATCTATCATTTCATTCGCAAAAAATAAAAGGTCATCTATATTACCTTCATGCTGATTAATTAATAAATGGCCCCAAGCCAAAGTAGAGACATCACCAGGAATAACATATCTTTTATCGTCACGGGATGTTAGTGATACCTTATTTCGCAATTCGGTGTAAACAGTGTGCATTTCTGACCTAAAAAATACATTTTTCTAAATATTGTTTCTTTGTTTTGTACAACTCTTACGTAATCATTTAAATGTAGTTGGTTTTTAACAACATGTCTGGAAACACCTTTCGCTTTTTTCACAATTGTATCAGCCACAATACAATAAGCTTTAGCTCCAGTACCATAAAATGCTTTAATGGTGGTGTTTGGAAATTCATTTTTCATCTTTCCAAGAATTGACTTTGTCTTGTCTACCCCATGTTGATTATTTTCCGAATAATTAGATGTATCAAAGTAACGTAGATTTTTGTTCATATCATCATAAAAGTTTGGTGTTTGTACTTCTAGAATGAGCGAATCAGTATCTGTATAGAGAAGATTAGCATTATTGTGGTACTTGTTTTTTATATACCCGTAGAAGAAATCATATATAAATGTCTTAGATACATCCAGAATAGAAAAACCAATATATAAAGGTTTATCGTAAATAATTTTGGTTTTATTTAAATGAATTGCAACTAAATTTTCGCTGAATATTGATAATGAGTTAAATTCTGGTTTGGCAAGTAAGGATTTTGCTCCAACCCTTCCAAAATGGTGGGTCATTATGCTGATCATGCATATTGGGTGGATAATGCAAGTCTACTTCCAACACATACCCCTTTTCACCATCATCATCAATATTAAAAACATTAAATTGGTCAATTTCTTGTTCATTTTACCATCTAAAATTTCCCCAAGGAAGAGGTTGGCTCATGGCGGCGCCGTAGAGATTAGTGGCATCTAGATACATTATGTATGTTTCCGGTTTTATTGGATCGAAATTACTTAAAAATCTGTTGTTTGCAATACTCATACGTTTCGTACAGGTAGCCACGCCTCCTCTGATCCCTTTTTTGAAAAAGTGTACCATATCAACATTAGTTAAAAGCTGAAGATCGATATCGGTATATTTTAACATAGCATCCCATGTTAGAAATGGGGCTGTAACATAATGTGCAGGATCCAATTTGTATCTTTAAGACATACCTTTCTAAAATTTTCAAATATGTCAGCTAGTAGAAGTACATCTGACTTTAAATACAGCATTCCATAATCCCCCATAGATTGGCAGTTAAAATGATCCCAGACCTCCTGTGCTGTTATAATCTTCTGTAGTTATATGTTCTCCCCTTAAATTATCATAAAATTTTTCTTTAGATGGTAGTGTTTCTCTTCTAATTTGATATAACGTTCAATATATGTATATGGAAATACACCTTTACGGCGCATTAAAACGAACTCTTTTTCACCTGGGAAATATTTCCTTATTTTATTGCATTGATCAGACTCTAATTTTTGGCTTAATTTATCTAAAGACTTTGCTAAAAATTTAAATGAATCTACAAACCTCAATTTTAAATAAACATTATGTTTTTTTGAATTATTACTCTTGTGTACTAGAACAGATTTTGAAAATGTAATATACTTTTCTTTAGTTTGTGCAATAGCTGATAAATACTGTGTTCTGCAACTTTGATTGTGTAGGATTGTCCATCTGATGGATCACAATGATGTATTGGCTTAAGAATCGACTCAAAGTCAGCATAAATTACAAACGGGTGTTGGCTTGTTTTTTCAATATTGATGAATTTTAGAATATTGGATGAAAGAGTTTCATCACACTTGTTAACTCTCAATTCACTGGATGGGAGTATTGTAGAGATGTGTAAACAATCATTTTCTTGGTGATTTTTCAGCTTTTCAAGGGTTGAAATAGTTTGAAGACACCCATCACAGAAATATTGTTTTCCATCATATTTTGTCTTTTGAGTTTTTACTAAGCGATACAAGTCTGTTATGAGACAAGAATGGCTCTGATTATTGTCACTTAATAATAAAAGATTAACATGTGTAAGTTTACGTTGTTGAGTATAGTGAAGTGGTCCTACAACTTCATATTGCATCTTGTTTTCTTTCAAAAATGAATGAAGACCGTAAACGTTAACTGATATATTGTTTAAAATCTCAAACTTGTTAATGTCCTTTAACTTAACCGGGAACCCGATACCATCCAAATTTAGAAGTGTGTCACAAGGAGGATATGACTCTGGTTTTGTTGGATCGCCATTAGCAGGAAATATAGCAGTTATCACACAATAAGCAAAACACATGCTATCTTTGTTTTGAATATTTAAAATTGCACCTTTTCTTTTAATCTGCGATGGAAGATTAATATATGCTGATGCAGAAACAGTACTGAATTTGTTGACATCTAGGAATAGAATTTCCTGAAGTGTTCAGTTGGAATCTTTCTCCTGGAACTCTGATGCTTGTGTCATTATCGCTTCAGCAAAGTCATCATACATGTCGGATATGTGACTACTCAAAGTGAAGATTTTATTAGATGTATTCATTGACTTAATATCTGACATCTCATTCTCGGGTTTGTAAAACATCGCAAACAGTTCACAGTTAACTTTAAGAGCCGTGTGTTGAAGAAGATAGTCACTAAGAATTTTTATTACTTTTGGTTTAACCTCATTCATGAAGACGGAATAGGAAATTTTGTTAGATTTACTCATAAATCGGTATGATGCTATTCTATTTTTAAATGCATGTGTTAGTTTAGTAACACCATTCTCAAGCACTTCAACACCTATTGGTCTTAGTCTCTTTCTCGGAATCGGGCAAGCGGCGTAACACGAACTAACTTCATGACGTTGTAAATTAGAACCTCGTGTGAAAGTCTTTCCACATTTGTTACAGATAAACACACGCGAGTTTATTACATACAGTCATATGTCTACGAAGGTTATAAGACCGCGAAAAAGTTTTACCGCACGTACACTGATTCATCTTATATGTTTAAACATCTAGAATGATTCACCCAAGCTTAAATACCCTTTTTTACCCCTACTTCTGCGCTATAGCCTCTATGTGGGTGCGCAGATGTTTTGATTTCCACCTTTCTTTATATAAATAACACAAATGAAAAGCTGCGACTATGTGACCCGTATATTTGCAAATTATATTGTAAGGGCTGATATACGCAGATTGCACCCACAAATTAAAAACAGTTAAATATAAAATAGGCAGCAGTTGTTTAACAGATGTTCTGCTTTCCACATTTCTTTATAAAAATGAGACCCGTATGTATGTAAATTATCATGTGGCGGCAACTGTATGTAAATTACACCTGCAAACTAGTGATGGGTGAATGTAAATCAGGAAGCAGATGTTTGACAGGTAAACGACAGTTGTATGCTAACCCTTTGTGTATGGGGATAGGTTAAAAACACAAGTTCCCCACTTATAATAGATATAGGAGAGGTGCTCCTCGGCTTTATAAAATAAAATAAGACACTTATTCGGTCAGTTAAACTTTTACCATAGCAGAAGAGAAATCATGGAACAAGACGATTTAAGTAGTGAGGCATCAACAATTGATCTTGACGAAATAATTGACAGTGAATTTTTAGAAGTAGATAATTCCGAAATTGACGAAAAAATTGTTAATATTAGTGATATTGATAATAGATGGTTTTTAGTTAATCAACAAAGTTACCCTATATGCGTTACAGAACACTATTACATTTTGGACAATACTCCACTGTGCATATCTTGTTTTTTTAGTGTATTGCAAGGACTACCAAGCGAAGTCCCATCTGCCCATGTGAGCCGCCATGTTAGTGGGAGATATAATGAAATATCTGGACATCATTGCGCTGTGTGTGAAACAAAACTATATTCCGTGGTGTTTATAAACCACTGTCTTCTGTGTAATGCATAGACTATACAATTAAATAGGTACTATACTTGGTTATACAAATATATAAATTTTTAAAAAAGTGTTGTTTTAATTCTTTAAGTTTTATTTAATGAAAATGTCCCATATCTCTGAACCCAAAGCAGTTTTTTATCTTGAAATGTATTGTTTAGTTCCGCAGAGATTTTTTAAAATACTTGCAAAAAATCCAAAAAACTTTGTTTTACTTGTTTTTTTCAAAAAAAAAACTTTACCAGGAACTTGATATTATCTACCTACTAATACTGTAAAAATTTGGGCCTTTTATCTTCTAAGGATCCAGAGATATTTGATATAAAATGTTAAAAAACACTAAAAAATCCAATTTTCGGACTTTAACTATAATATAAATAAGATCCCAATAACATTTCTTTTAATTTCCAAGTTTGAAAACATTTAATTTTTATCTAAAACCTTTTATTTTTAAAAATTATGACAAATTAAAAAATTTCGTTAAAATCCTGGCCTATTTTATTTGAAATAATCCATGAAGTACGGTATGGTACTGCTGGCGCCATCTTTAATTTCAATGGCGAAACTCTCCAAGATTACATTCAAACGTGAAGGAGAGGTTATCGTTTTAATTTATAGATGGAGCTAAATGACTGAAAAGTGTTCAAATAATAAATAAATGTTTTACTGCTCATCTCTGTTTTAGCAAAGAATATAGACGCTTAAGTAACGTAACATAAAATGGCGGTTCGTTTGTTGATATATTTGAATAAAATCTGTTGTTTTTTCTGTTTGTTTTCGTAAAAAAAAATGGTGTGTGTGTGTGTGTGTGTCTGTTTGTGGGTGTTTGTGAAATATCTGAATTATTTAAAATTATGTCAAAAAGTAAGTAATCTACGATTATTATTTCATGGATTTCAAAATGGATTTATAGATAGTACTTTGTAATATAATACAAATATTGTATTTGAAATTTGCTTTAAACTATAAGTCAAAACAAAAATTATTTCATGTGTTGGTTTATTTAAAAATTAACAGTATTTTTTATACTTTATACAAAAACATGATTTCGATTGTCAAATTGGCTCAAAGAATTCATGTAAATTTCATAAAAAGTCATTATTTTTCATTTTTTATCAATTTAGACCATGAAACACCCTAAAGTTTTGTATTTTTTTTTTGAAAACAAAGCAATATTTTACCTTTGTTGATGTACTAACAGCTATAACTTCATATAAAAGACAAAAAATTTTTTGTCTTTTATATAAGATTGTAACAGTTAGTACATCAAGGAAGATATGTATTTTTCATGTTTTATCAGTTGACTTTATCAAACAGATAATTTTTAACCTAGGTACTAAGAAAATAAAAGGCAGATTATTGTGTATATTTTTATTTTTTTAGTGACAAACCCAAACAATTCAAGTTAAAAAGTTTTGTATTCTTTTGAAAACAAAATAATATTTTACCTTTGTTGATATACTAACAGCTATAACTTCATATAAAAGACAAAAAGACTTTTAAGGGTACTATGTGTTTTTTTATAAAAACACATAGTACCCTTAAAAGTCTTTTTGTCTTTTATATGGAATTATAACAGTTAATACATCAAGGAAGATATGTAGCTTACATTGTCATTAGATAAATATTAAACTCTATAATAATTAAATTACATTGATTTTTGATTATCGCTTACAAAATAAATCAGTTCAAGTTTAAAAAAGTTTTGTATTCTTTTGAAAACAAAGCAATATTTTATCTTTGTTGATGTACTAACAGCTATAACTTTATATAAAAGACAAAATCACTTTTAGGGTTACTATGTGTTTTTTTATAAAAACACATAGTACCCTTAAAAGTCTTTTTGTCTTTTATATGGAATTATAACAGTTAATACATCAAGGAAGATATGTAGCTTATATTGTCATTAGATAAATATTAAACTCTATAATAAAAATTACATTGATTGATTAAATTACATTGATTTTTGATTATCACTCACAAAATAAATTTCACTATTAAATTTGAACAAGTCTTGAAATCCTAAGTATTGGTTTTACCTTTTCACTCGCACAATGAATGAATACTTGTTAATAATTTGTTGGATGTAGCAATTTTTTGGTTCAAAATTTGTAAACTTTGCTGAGCCCTCTTTTTTTTCCTGTCATAGCTGGATAGTTTTTTTAAAATAATATCCCTTTGGTTTTTATAGTCACTTAAAAATTTTTCATTTGCACTTACAAATTCTGTTAACACTTTTTTAAAATCATGATCGGAAGTTACTACCGTTTTATCAATACCATCGTAGTCCGTTGTCGCATTAAGCGCACTTCCTTCCTCTATTGACCCGTTTAATTCACTCATTGACACTTTTAAAACTTGTTCATCTTCGGAAGCACTATCTTCAGATATATTATCATATCTTGAATCCATTATTGATTGGCCTGGTGTGGATGAACAGGAAACCTTCTGCTGGAATTCTTTAAATCCTAAGGGACAATGGTTTTCCATATCGCCTTCAACAAACTCTATGCTTGAGTTAACACTATCCTCCAAATGAGGAGATTTTAGCAATTGCGTAATAATTTTCCCCGATTTTTTTCCATTAATAGGAACACTAAACTTGGATACTTTCATTTTGGTTTTTTCACAGAAAACTAAAACTTTTTAACTTAAATTGTTTGGGTTTGTCACTAAAAAATAATCATATAATGGAGCAAGTATTGGTTTTATAGGATCCTAATCCCTCTCACAGTCCTATACCCCTCTCTGAATTGCTATGTAGTGGTGTAACCAATGAAAAATAAACCTTATTTCTTAGACCCAACCCACTCCCTACTTACCTCTTACTAAAGGTAATTTCTACAAACATAATTTTTAATAATTTTCTTTGTGTCTCAATACCTGCTACCCACATCAATTAAATCTTGAAGAACCTCACCTGTGTAGTGCTACCAGCAGTTTATTAACTTAATTTCAGGCCTCTTTCAAGCAGCTACATATGTACCCATATAAAACTACAAAATACTAATTGAAAGAAGAAGGGTATTTCATTTATTGCAGACTGCAAAGTTTATGCATTCAGTACCCCTATCCAACTACACAATACTAATTGAAAGAAAAGGTGTTACTTTATTTATTGCTTGTTGTACAATTTATCTATAAGTACCTCTATATACCTACTCACTTAAAGACAAGATGCTAGTTGCATCTGTGCATATATTACTACAATTAATTCTCTTTGTATCCACATTCATTGGTACCAACATAAGTAGTTAATTTGCTAACTTCTTTATTTATATGTACCCATATAACATACTCATTAAAGAAAAAGGTGCCACTTTAATTATTGCAGGCTGCAAAATTTATACTACCCATATAACAAAATATTACTTAAAAGACAAGATTCATTTATTGGAAGTTGCAACTGTACCAGTACACAATATTAATTGAAAACAAATGTCCCTGCACCTTGAGACCCATCTGAACAAGTACAAAGTGTTTAAAAAATTAACATGTGTTGTTATAGCTATATAGTGACCAAATTCTTTGTTAAAATACAGTAAATATTAGTGAAAAGAATAAAATAAAAAATGTTTTTTTATGAATGCATTTTTTATAAATTAATGATTTTTGGCTGTTTATTCTTGAAACTTTATGAAACAGATATGAGGCTTTTCGACAATACTATATTTGTGGTCTAAAATTTATGTAGTAAATTAATACAAACAGTATTAATTGTGATTAAAATTTTTTCTAAATTTCTTTGTAAAATCTGTCTCAAAATTAGTGAAAGGAGTAGTATAAATAAAAATGTTTTATGAATGTATTTTATTTTTCTGTTTTATATTTAGTACATGATTAATATTTTAGCGGTTTTTTCTATTCTAAGTCGGAAGCTTACTCGGCCAAAGCAACAAATTCCCAGTACCTGGTTCTACATGGACAATTTTCTTCAACGTAGTGGATACGGACATTTTCGTTAAAGTTGACCATTAAATAGTCCTTGATATCTTTATAACAAAATAGCTGCATACATGGACTTTAAGGATATGAATGTTTTCCTGCTTATCTATAAATTAATTCCAGGGGCTTGGGTTATTTAAGTATTATTTTTGATGCTTTAAGTATATTGAAAAAAAATATTTCTCTGTTTTACTACTAGTAAAAATTAATAATTTTTGAGTGGGTTCCTTGAAACTATATGTCTTATATCTTTAAGGACTTTATCATTTAGTAATCCTGTATATTTATAAACTAGTGTCATTAGTCATTAGCCTACCATCAGTTGATTTTATTATTTTGAAACTTGATTCAATTGGAATTGTTTTACTTTGAGTTGGCTAACTTTTAACACCAGGTTATATTTAAGATGACAGGCTCATGCAAATTAGGGAGCATGACCCCTGGTAGGGCAAATTAGGGATAGCTGTATGCAAATTAGGGACAGGTGTATGCAAATTAGGGAGCACATTCAAATTTGGGACAGGTGTATGCAAATTAGGGAGCACATTCAAATTAAGGACAGGTGTATGCAAATTAGGGAGCACATTCAAATTAGGGCAGGTGTATGCAAATTAGGGAGCACATTCAAATTAGGGACAGGTGTATGCAAATTAGGAAGCACATGCAAATTAGGGCATGTGTATGCAAATTAGGGAGCACATGCAAATTAGGGCAGGTGTATGCAAATTAGGGACAGCTGTATGCAAATTAGGGCAGGTGTATGCAAATTAGGGACAGGTGTATGCAGGTGCTCCGTGCTCCTCTGCTCCTACGCTATTTCCTCCCTACTTAGGAGTCAAGGGGTGAAGAGTGTATGTGTGCGTGCGTGTGTGCGTGTGTGCGTGTGTGTATGCGTGTGTGCGTATGTGTGTGAGTGTGTGTGTGTCCGTTCGGCTCGCAGAGATAAGAACACGGCCGAGGCAAGAAGGCCCTGCCTATCGTAAGAGGCGACTAATAGGTAGGAGTCGAGAGGTGAAGAGTGCATGTGTGTGTGTGTGCGTGTGTGCGTGTGTGTGTGCGTGTGTGAGTATGTGTGTGTGTCCGTTTGGCTTGCAGAGATAAGAATACGTCCGTGGCAAGAAGTCCCTGAATGTCGTAAGAGGCGACTAATGGGTAGGAGTCGAGACGTTAAGAGTGTATATGTGTGTGTGTGTGTAAGTGTGTGTGTGTCCGTTCGGCCCGCAGAGATAAGAATACGTCCGTGGCAAGAAGGCCCTGCCTGTCTTAAGGGGCGACTAATGGATAGGAGTCGAGAGGTGGATAGTGTGTGCGTGTGCGTGTGTGTGTGTGCGTGTGTGCCTGTGTGCGTAAAAGGTGGGGGTAAGTATGTGTATGGGAGTGTGTGTGTGCAGTCGGCTCGCAGAGATAAGAACACGACCGTGGCAAGAAGGCCCTGCCTGTCGTAAGAGGCGACTAATGGGTAGGAGTCGAGAGGTGAAGAGTGTATGTGTGTGTGTGTGTGCGTGTGTGCGTGTGTGTGCGTGTGTGAGTGTGTGTGTATGTGTGTGTGTTAGTTCGGCTTGCAGAAATAAGAACACGACCGAGGCAAGAAGGTTCTGCCTATCGTAAGAGGCGACTAATAGGTAGGAGTCGAGAGGTGAAGAGTGCATGTGTGTGTGTGCGTGTGTGCGTGTGTGTGTGCGTGTGTGAGTATGTGTGTGTGTTAGTTTGACTTGCAGAGATAAGAACACGGCCGAGGCAAGAAGGCCCTGCCTAACGTAAGAAGCGACTAATAGGTAGGAGTCGAGAGGTGAAGAGTGTATGTGTGTGTGTGCGTGTGTGCGTGTGTGCGTGTGTGTGTGCGTGTGTGAGTATGTGTGTGTGTCCGTTCGGCTTGTAGAGATAAGAACACGGCCGAGGCAAGAAGGCCCTGCCTGTCGTAAGAGGCGACTAATAGGTAGGAGTCGAGAGGTGAAGAATGTATGTGTATGTGCGTGTGTGCGTGTTTGTGTGTGTGTGAGTGTATGTGTGTGTGCGTGTGGGCCTGCGTGTATGTGTGTCTGTTTGTGAGTGTGTGTGTGTATGTGTGTGTCCCTTCGGCTCGCAGAGATAAGAAAACAGCCGTGGCAAGATGGCCATGCAAATCGTACGGGGCGACTAATGGGTAGGAGTCGAGAGGTGAAGAGTGTATGTGTGTGTGTGCGTGTGTGAGTGTGTGTGTGCGTGTGTGAGTATGTGTGTGTGTGTCCGTTTGGCTTGCAGAGATAAGAACACGGCCGAGGCAAGAAGGCCCTGCCTGTCGTAAGAGGCGACTAATAGGTAGGAGTCGAGAGGTGAAGAATGTATGTGTGTGTGCGTGTGTGCGTGTTTGTGTGTGTGTGAGTGTATGTGTGTGTGCGTGTGGGCCTGCGTGTATGTGTGTCTGTTTGTGAGTGTGTGTGTGTATGTGTGTCTCCCTTCGGCTCGCAGAGATAAGAAAACAGACGTGGCAAGAAGGCCATGCAAATCGTACGGGGCGACTAATAAGTAGGAGTCGAGAGCAGAAGAGTGTATGTGTGCGTGTGTGTCTGAGTGTGAGTGTGTGTGTGTATGTGTGTGTCCCTTCGGCTCGCAGAGATAAGAAAACAGCCGTGGCAAGAAGGCCATGCAAATCGTACGGGGCGACTAATGGGTAGAAGTCGAGAGGTGAAGAGTGTATGTGTGTGTGCGTGTGTGCGTGTGTGTGTGCGTGTGTGAGTATATGTGTGTGTTAGTTTGACTTGCAGAGATAAGAACACGGCCGAGGCAAGAAGGCCCTGCCTAACGTAAGAGGCGACTAATAGGTAGGAGTCGAGAGGTGAAGAGTGTATGTGTGTGTGTGTGCGTGTGTGCGTGTGTGCGTGTGTGTGCGTGTGTGAGTATGTGTGTGTGTCCGTTCGGCTTGTAGAGATAAGAACACGGCCGAGGCAAGAAGGCCCTGCCTGTCGTAAGAGGCGACTAATAGGTAGGAGTCGAGAGGTGAAGAATGTATGTGTGTGTGCGTGTGTGTGTGTGAGTGTATGTGTGTGTGCGTCTGTGCGTGCGTGTCTGCGTGTGCGTGTGCGTGTGTGCGTACGTGTGTGCGTGTTTGTATGTGTCTGTGAGTGTGTGTGTGTGTATGTGTGTGTGTCCCTTCGGCTCGCAGAGATAAGAAAACAGCCGTGGCAAGAAGGCCATGCAAATCGTACGGGGCGACTAATAAGTAGGAGTCGAGAGCAGAAGAGTGTATGTGTGCGTGTGTGTGTGAGTGTGAGTGTGTGTGTATGTGTGTGTCCCTTCGGCTCGCAGAGATAAGAAAACAGCCGTGGCAAGAAGGCCATGCAAATCGTACGGGGCGACTAATGGGTAGGAGTCAAGAGGTGAAGAGTGTATGTGTGCGTGCGTGTGTGCGTGTGTGTGTGTGAGTGTGTGTGTGTATGTATGCGTGTGTCCGTTCGGCTTGCAGAGATTAGAATACGGCCGAGGCAATAAGTTTATGCCTGTCGTAAGAGGCGACTAATGGGTAGGAGTCGAGAGGTGAAGAGTGTATTTGTGTGTGTGTGTGCGTGTGTGCGTGTGTGTGTGTTCGTTCGGCTCGCAGAGATAAGAACACGGCCGTGGCAAGAAGTCCCTGAATATCGTAAGAGTCGACTAATGGGTAGGAGTCGAGAGGTGAAGCGTGTATGTGTGTGTGTGTGTGTGTGTGTGTGTGTCCGTTCGGCTTGCAGAGATTAGAATACGGCCGAGGCAATAAGTTTATGCCTGTCGTAAGAGGCGACAAATGGGTAGGAGTCGAGAGGTGAAGAGTGTATTTGTGTGTGTGTGTGTGTGTGTGCGTGTGTGCGTGTGTGTGTGTCTCCGTTCGGCTTGCAGAGATAATAATACGTCCGTGGCAAGAAGGCCCTGCATGTCTTAAGAGGCGACTAATGGATAGGAGTCGAGAGGTGGAGAGTGTGTGCGTGTGCGTGTCCGTGTGCGTGTGCGTGTGTGCGTGTGTTCCTATGTGCGTGTGTTTGTGTGTGCGTGTGTGTGTGTGTCCGTTCGGCTTTCAGAGATAAGAACACGGCCGGGGAAAGAAGGCCCTGCCTCTCGTAAGAGTCGACTAAAAGGTAGGGGTCGAGAGGTGAAGAGTGTATGTGTGTGTGTATGAGTGTGTGTGTGTGTGTGTCCGCTCGGCTCGCAGAGATATGAATACGGCCGTGGCAAGAAGGGCCTGCCTGTCTTAACAGGCGATGGATGTTAATGGATAGGAGTGGAAAGGTGGAGAGTGTGTGCGTGTGAGTGTGCGTGTGCGTGGGTGCGTGTGTGTGCGTGTGTGCGTGAGTCTGTGTGTAAGTGTGTGTGTCCGTTCGGCTCGCAGAGATAAGAACACGGCCGTGGCAAGAAGGCCCTGCCTGTTATAAGAGGTGACTAATGGATAGGAGTTGAGAGGTAAAGAGTGTGTGCGTGTGGGTGTGCGTGTGCGTGTGTGCGTGTTTGCCTGTGTGCGTGTGTTTGTGTTGTGTGTGTGTGTGTGTCCGTTCGGCTTTCAGAGATAAGACACGGCCGTGGCAATAAGTCCCTGCTTGTCGTAAGAGGAGAATAATGGGTAGAAGTCGAGAGGTGAAGAGTGTATGTGTATGTGTGTGTGCGTGTGTGCGTGCGTGTGTGAGTGTGTGTGTATTTGTGTGTGTGTGAGTGTGTGTGTGTGCGGTCGGCTCGCAGAGATAAGAACACGGCCGTGGCAAGAAGGCGCTGCCTGTCGTAAGAGGCGACTAATGGGTAGGAGTCGAGAGGTGAAGAGTGTATGTGTGTGTGCGTGTGTGCGTGTTTGTGTGTGTATGAGTGTATGTGTGTGTGCGTGTGTACGTGCGTGTTTGCGTGTGTGTGTGTGAGTGTGTGTGTATGTGTGTGTGTGTCCCTTCGCTCGCAGAGATGAGAAAACGGCCGTGGCAAGAAGGCCCTGCCTGTCGTACGAGACGACTAATGGGTAGGAGTCGAGAGGTGAAGAGTGTATGTGTGTGTGTGTGCGTGTGTGGGTGTGTGTGCGTGTGTAAGTGTGTGTGTATGTGTGTGTGTGTCTGTTTGGCTTGCAGAGATAAGAATACGGCCGAGGCAAGAAGGCCCTGCCTCTTGTAAGGGGCGACTGATAAGTAGGAGTCGAGAGGTGAAGAGTGTATGTGTGTGTGTGCCTGTGTGCGTGTGTTTGTGTGTGTGTGCGTGTATGCGTGTGTGTGCGTGTGTGAGTGTGTGTGTATGTGTGTGTGTGTGTATGTGTGTGTGTCCCTTCGCTCGCAGAGATAAGAAAACAGCGGTGGCAAGAAGGCCATGCCTGTCGTAAGAGGCGACTAATGGATAGGAGTCGAGAGGTGGAGAGTGTGTGCGTGTGCGTGTGCGTGTGCGTGTGTGAGTATGTGTGTGTTCGTTCGGGTTGCAGAGATAAGAACACGGCCGTGGCAAAAATTCCCTGCCTGTCGTAAGAGGAGAATAATGGGTAGGAGTCGAGAGGTAAAGAGTATATGTGTGTCTGTGCGTGTGTGCGTGCGTGTGTAAGTGTGTGTGTATGTGTGTGTGTCAGTGTGTGTGTGTCCGGTCGGCTCGCAGAGATGAGAACACAGCCGTGGCAAGAAGGCCCTGCCTGTCGTAAGAGGCGACAAATGGGTAGGAGTCGAGAGGTGAAGAATGTATGTGTGTGTGCGTGTGTGCGTGTTTGTGTGTGTATGAGTGTATGTGTGTGTGCGTGTGTACGTGCGTGTTTGCGTGTGTGTGTGTGTGAGTGTGTGTGTATGTGTGTGTGTGTCCCTTCGCTCGCAGAGATGAGAAAACGGCCGTGGCAAGAAGGCCCTGCCTGTCGTACGAGACGACTAATGGGTAGGAGTCGAGAGGTGAAGAGTGTATGTGTGTGTGTGTGTGCGTGTGTGGGTGTGTGTGCGTGTGTAAGTGTGTGTGTATGTGTGTGTGTGTGTGTCTGTTTGGCTTGCAGAGATAAGAATACGGCCGAGGCAAGAAGGCCCTGCCTCTTGTAAGGGGCGACTGATAAGTAGGAGTCGAGAGGTGAAGAGTGTATGTGTGTGTGCCTGTGTGCGTGTGTTTGTGTGTGTGTGTGTGTGTGCGTGTGTGTGTGTGTCCGTTCGGCTTGCAGAGATAAGAACACGGCCGTGGCAAGAAGTCCCTGCCTATCGTAAGAGGAGAATAATGGGTAGAAGTCGAGAGGTGAAGAGTGTATGTGTGTGTGCGTTTGTGCGTGCCTGTGTGAGTGTGTGTGTATGTGTGTGTGTCAGTGTGTGTGTTTCCGGTCGGCTCGCAGATATGAGAACACGGCCGTGGCAAGAAGGCCCTGCCTGTCGTACGAGACGACTAATGGGTAGGAGTCGAGAGGTGAAGAGTGTATGTGTGTGTGTGTGCGTGTGTGGGTGTGTGTGCGTGTGTAAGTGTGTGTGTATGTGTGTGTGTATGTCTGTTTGGCTTGCAGAGATAAGAATACGGCCGAGGCAAGAAGGCCCTGCCTCTTGTAAGGGGCGACTGATAAGTAGGAGTCGAGAGGTGAAGAGTGTATGTGTGTGTGTGCCTGTGTGCGTGTGTTTGTGTGTGTGTGTGTGTGTGTGTGCGTGTGTGTGTGTGTCCGTTCGGCTTGCAGAGATAAGAACACGGCCGAGGCAAGAAGGCCCTGCCTGTCGTAAGAGGCGACTAATAGATAGGAGTCGAGAGGTGAAGAATGTATGTGTGTGTGCGTGTGTGCGTGCGTGTGTGAGTGTGTGTGTATGTGTGTGTCAGTGTGTGTGTGTGTGTCCGGTCGGCTCACAGAGATGAGAACACGGCCGTGGCAAGAAGGCCCTGCCTGTCGTAAGAGGCGACTAATGGGTAGGAGTCGAGAGGTGAAGAGTGTATGTGTGTGTGTGTGTGTGTGCGTGTGTGCGTGTGTGTGCGTGTGGAAGTGTGTGTGTGTGTATGTGTGTGTGTCTGTTTGGCTTGCAGAGATAAGAATACGGCCGAGACAAGAAGGCCATGCTTGCTGTAAGGAGCGACTAATGGGTAGGAGTCGAAAGATGAAGTGTGTACGTGTGTGTGTGTGCGTGTGTACGTTTGTGTGTACGTGTGTATGTGTTTGTGCGTGTGTAAGTGTGTGTGTGTATGGGTGTGTGTGTCCGTTCGACTTGCATAGATAAGAATACGGCCGTGGCAAGAAGGCCATGCTTGCTGTAAGGAGCGACTAATTGGTAGGAGTCGAGAGATATAGAGTGTATGTGTGTGTGTGTTTGTTCCTTTGTGTGTGCGTGTGTAAGTGTGTGTGTGTGTGTATGTATGTGTGTGTCCGTTCGGCTCACAGAGATAAGAACTCGGCCGTGGCAACAAGTTCCTGCCTGTCGTAAGATGCGACTAATGGGTAGGAGTCGAGAGGTGAAGAGTGTATGTGTGTGTGCGTGTGTGTGTGTGCGTGTGTGAGTAGGTGTGTGTCCGTTCGGCTCGCAGAGATTAGAATACGGCCGAGGCAATAAGTCCATGCCTGTCGTAAGAGGCGACTAATGGGTAGGAGTCGAGAGGTGAAGAGTGTATTTGTGTGTGTGTGTGCGTGTGTGCGTGTGTGTGTGAGTGTGTGCCTGTATGTGTGTGAGTGTGTGTGTGTGCGGTCGGCTCGCAGAGATAAGAACACGGCTGTGGCAAGAAGGCCCTGCCTGTCGTAAGAGGCGACTAATGGGTAGGAGTCGAGAGGTGAAGAGTGTATGTGTGTGTGTGTGCCTGTGTGCGTGTGTGTGCGTGTGTGAGTGTGTGTGTATGTGTGTGTTTCCGTTTGGCTTGCAGAGATAAGAATACGGCCGAGGCAAGAAGGCCCTGCCTGTCGTAAGAGAAGAATAATGGGTAGGAGTCGAGAGGTAAAGAGTGTATGTGTGTCTGTGCGTGTGTGCGTGCGTGTGTGAGTGTGTGTGTGTATGTGTGTGTGTTAGTGTGTGAGTGTCCGGTCGGCTCACAGAGATGAGAACAGGGCCGTGGCAAGAAGGCCCTGCCTGTCGTAAGAGGCGACTAATGGGTAGGAGTCGAGAGGTGAAGAGTGTATGTGTGTGTGTGCGTGTGTGCGTATGTGTGCGTGGGTAAGTGTGTGTGTATGTGTGTGTGTCTGTTTGGCTTGCAGAGATAAGAATACTGCCGAGGCAAGAAGGCCATGCTTGCTGTAAGGAGCGACTAATGGATAGGAGTCGAGAGATGAAGAGTGTACTTGTGTGTGTGCGTGTGTTCGTTTGTGTGTACGTGTGTATGTGTTTGTGCGTATGTAAGTGTGTGTGTGTGTATGGGTGTGTGTGTCCGTTCGGCTTGCATAGATAAGAATACGGCCGTGGCAAGAAGGCCATGCTTGCTGTAAGGAGCGACTAATTGGTAGGAGTCGAGAGATAAAAAATGTGTATGTGTGTGTGTGTTTGTTCCTTTGTGTGTGCGTGTGTAAGTGTGTGTGTGTATGTATGTGTGTGTCCGTTCGGCTCACAGAGATAAGAACTCGGCCGTGGCAAGAAGTTTCTGCCTGTCGTAAGATGCGACTAATGGGTAGGAGTCGAGAGGTGAAGAATGTATGTGTGTGCGTGTGCGTGTGCGTATGTGCGTGTGTGTCTGCGTGTGAGCGTGCGTGTGTGTGTGAGTGTGTGTGTATGTCCGTTCGGCTCGCAGAGATAAGAACATGGCTGTAGCAAGAAGGCCCTGCCTGTTGTAAGGGGCGACTAATAGGTAGGAGTCGAGAGGTGAAGAGTGTATGTGTGTGCGTGTGTGCGTGTGTGTGCGCGTGTGTGAGTATGTGTGTGTGTCCGTTCGGCTTGCAGAGATAAGAATACGTCGGTGGCAAGAAGTCCCTGAATGTCGTAAGAGACGACTAATGGGTAGGAGTCGAGAGGTTAAGAGTGTATGTGTGTGCGTGTGTGAGTATGTGTGTGTGTCCGTTCGGCTTGCAGAGATAAGAACACGGCCGAGGCAAGAAGGCCCTGCCTGTCCTAAGAGGCGACTAATAGGTAGGAGTCGAGAGGTGGAGAGTGTGTGCGTGTGCGTGTGCGTGTGCGTGGGTGCGTCTATGTGTCTGCGTGTGAGCGTGCGTGTGTGTGTGAGTGTGTGTGTATGTCCGTTCGGCTCGCAGAGATAAGAACATGGCTGTAGCAAGAAGGCCCTGCCTGTTGTAAGGGGCGACTAATAGGTAGGAGTCGAGAGGTGAAGAGTGTATGTGTGTGTGCGTGTGTGCGTGTGTGTGCGCGTGTGTGAGTATGTGTGTGTCCGTTCGGCTTGCAGAGATAAGAATACGTCCGTGGCAAGAAGTCCCTGAATGTCGTAAGAGGCGACTAATGGATAGGAGTCGAGAGGTGGAGAGTGTGTGCGTGTGCGTGTGCGTTTGCGTGTGTGCGTGTGTGCCTGTGTGCGTGTAAGTGTGTGTGTGTGCGGTCGGCTCGCAGAGATAAGAACACGGCCGTGGCAAGAAGGCCCTGCCTGTCGTAAGAGGCGACTAATGGGTAGGAGTCGAGAGGTGAAGAATGTATGTGTGTGTGTGTGTGTGTGCCTGTGTGCGTGTGTGTGCGTGTGTGAGTGTGTGTGTATGTGTGTATGTCCGTTTGGCTTGCAGAGATAAGAATACGGCCGAGGCAAGAAGTCCCTGCCTATCGTAAGAGGCGACTAATTGGTAGGAGTCGAGAGGTGAAGAGTGTACGTGTGTGTGCGTGTGTGCGTGTGTGTGTGCGTGTGTAAGTATGTGTGTGTGTCGGTTCGGCTTGCAGAGATAAGAGCACGGCCGAGGCAAGAAGGCCCTGCCTGTCGTAAGAGGCGACTAATAGGTAGGAGTCGAGATGTGAAGAGTGTGTGCGTGTGCGTGTGCGTGTGTGCGTGTGTGTGTCTTCGTGTGAGCGTGCGTGTGTCTGTGAGTGTGTGTGTGTATGTCCGTTCGGCTCGCAGAGATAAGAACATGGCTGTGGCAAGAAGACCCTGCCTGTTGTAAGGGGCGACTAATAGGTAGGAGTCGAGAGGTAAAGAGTGTATGTGTGTGTGCGTGTGTGCGTGTGTGTGTGCGTGTGTAAGTATGTGTGTATGTGTGTCCGTTCGGCTTGCAGAGATAAGAACACGGCCGAGGCAAGAAGGCCCTGCCTGTCGTAATAGGCGACTAATAGGTAGGAGTCGAGAGTCGCACGTGTGAGCGTGCGTGTGTGTGTGAGTGTGTGTGTATGTCCGTTCGGCTCGCAGAGATAAGAATACGTCTGTGGCAAGAAGTCCCTGAATGTCGTAAGAGGCGACTAATGGGTAGGAGTCGAGAGGTAAAGAGTGTATGTGTGTGTGTGTGTGTGTGTCCGTTCGGCCTGCAGAGATAAGAATACGTCTGTGGCAAGAAGGCCCTGCCTGTCTTAAGAGGCGACTAATGGATAGGAGTCGAGAGATGGAGAGTGTGTGCGTGTGCGTGTGCGTGTGCGTTTGCGTGTGCGTGTGTGCGTGTGTGCGTGTAAGTGTGTGTGTATGTGTGTGTGTGAGTATGTGTGTGTGCGGTTGGCTCGCAGAGATAAGAACACGGCCGTGGCAAGAAGGCCCTGCCTGTCGTAAGAGGCGACTAATGGGTAGGAGTCGAGAGGTGAAGAGTGTATGTGTGTGTGTGTGTGCCTGTGTGCGTGTGTGTGCGTGTGTGAGTGTGTCTGTATGTGTGTGTGTCCGTTTGGCTGCGGAGATAAGAATACGGCCGAGGCAAGAAGGATCTGCCTCTTGTAAGGGGCGACTAATAAGTAGGAGTCGGGAGGTGACGAGTGTATGTGTGTGTGTGCGTGTGTGCGTGTGTGTGTGCGTGTGTGAATATGTGTGTGTGTTAGTTCGGCTTGCAGAAATAAGAACACGACCGAGGCAAAAAGGCCCTGCCTATCGTAAGAGGCGACTAATAGGTAGGAGTCGAGAGGTGAAGAGTGTATGTGTGTTTGCGTGTGTGCGTGTGTGTGTGCGTGTTTGAGTATTTGTGTGTGTCCGTTCGGCTTGCAGAGATAAGAACACGGCCGAGGCAAAAAGGCCCTGCCTTTCGTAAGAGGCGACTAATGGGTAGGAGTCGAGAGGTGAAGAGTGTATTTGTGTGTGTGTGTGTGTGTGTGCGTGCGTGTGTGTATCAGTGTGTGTGTCCGTTCGGCTCACAGAGGTAAGAACTCGGCCGTGGCAAGAAGTTCCTGCCTGTCGTAGGAGGCGACAAATGGGTAGGAGTCGACAGGTGAAGAGTGTATGTGTGTGTGTATGTGTGTGCGTATGTGTGTGCGTGTGTGAGTATGTGTGTGTGTTAGTTCGGCTTGCAGAAATAAGAACACGGCCGAGGCAAGAAGGTCCTGCCTATCGTAAGAGGCGACTAATAGGTAGGAGTCGAGAGGTGAAGAGTGTATGTGTGTGTGTGTGCCTGTGTGCGTGTGTGTGTGTGTGTGCGTGTGTGAGTATGTGTGTGTGTCCGTTCGGCTTGCAGAGATAAGAACACGGCCGTGGCAAGAAGGCCCTGCCTTCCGTAAGAGGCGACTAATGGGTAGGAGTCGAGAGGTGAAGAGTGTATTTGTGTGTGTGTGTGTGTGTGTGCGTGCGTGTGTGTGTCAGTGTGTGTGTCCGTTCTGCTCACAGAGATAAGAACTCGGCCGTGGCAAGAAGTTCCTGCCTGTCGTAGGAGGCGACTAATGGGTAGGAGTCGACAGGTGAAGAGTGTATGTGTGTGTATGTGTCTGCGTATGTGTGTGCGTGTGTGAGTATGTGTGTGTGTTAGTTCGGCTTGCAGAAATAAGAACACGACCGAGGCAAGAAGGCCTTGCCTATCGTAAGAGGCGACTAATAGGTAGGAGTCGAGAGGTGAAGAGTGTATGTGTGTGTGCGTGTATGTGTGTGTGTGCGTGTGTGAGTATGTGTGTGTGTCCGTTCGGCTTGCAGAGATAAGAACACGGCCGAGGCAAGAAGGCCCTGCCTGTCGTAAGAGGCGACTAATAGGTAGGAGTCGAGAGGTGGAGAGTGTGTGAGTGTGCGTGTGGGTGTGCGTGTGTGCGTGTGTGTGTCTGCGTGTGAGCGTGCGTGTGTGTGTGTGTGAGTGTGTGTGTGTCCGTTCGGCCCGCAGAGATAAGAATACGTCCGTGGCAAGAAGGCCCTGCCTGTCTTAAGAGGCGACTAATGGATAGGAGTCGAGAGGTGGAGAGTGTGTGCGTGTGCGTGTGCGTCTGCATGTGTGCGTGTGTGCCTGTGTGCGTGTAAGTGTGTGTGTATGTGTGTGTGTGAGTGTGTGTGTGTGCGGTCGGCTCGCAGAGATAAGAACACGGCCGTGGCAAGAAGGCCCTGCCTGTCGTAAGAGGCGACTAATGGGTAGGAGTCGAGAGGTGAAGAGTGTATGTGTGTGTGTGTGCCTGTGTGCGTGTGTGTGCGTGTATGAGTATGTGTGTGTGTTAGTTCGGCTTGCAGAAATAAGAACACGACCGAGGCAAGAAGGCCCTGCCTATCGTATGAGGCGACTAATAGGTAGGAGTCGAGAGGTGAAGAGTGTATGTGTGTGTGTGCGTGTGTGCGTGTGTGTGTGCGTGTGTGAGTATGTGTGTGTGTCCGTTCGGCTTGCAGAGATAAGAACACGGCCGAGGCAAGAAGGCCATGCTTGCTGTAAGGAGCGACTAATGGATAGGAGTCGAGAGATGAAGAATGTACTTGTGTGTGTGCGTGTGTTCGTTTGTGTGTACGTGTGTATGTGTTTGTGCGTGTGTAAGTGTGTGTGTGTATGGGTGTGTGTGTCCGTTCGGCTTGCATAGATCAGAATACGGCCGTGGCAAGAAGGCCATGCTTGCTGTAAGGAGCGACTAATTGGTAGGAGTCGAGAGATAAAAAATGTGTATGTGTGTGTGTGTTTGTTCCCTTGTGTGTGCGTGTGTAAGTGTGTGTGTGTGTATGTATGTGTCTCCGTTCGGCTCACAGAGATAAGAACTCGGCCGTGGCAAGAAGTTCCTGCCTGTCGTAGGAGGCGACTAATGGGTAGGAGTCGACAGGTGAAGAGTGTATGTGTGTGTGTATGTGTGTGCGTATGTGTGTGCGTGTGTGAATATGTGTGTGTGTTAGTTCGGCTTGCAGAAATAAGAACACGACCGAGGCAAGAAGGCCATGCCTATCGTAAGAGGCGACTAATAGGTAGGAGTCGAGAGGTGAAGAGTGTATGTGTGTGTGTGTGTGTGTGTGCCTGTGTGCGTGTGTGTGTGTGTGTGTGCGTGTGTGAGTATGTGTGTGTGTCCGTTCGGCTTGCAGAGATAAGAACACGACCGAGGCAAGAAGGCCCTGCCTATCGTAAGAAGCGACTAATGGGTAGGAGTCGAGAGGTGGAGAGTGTGTGCGTGTGCGTGTGCGTGTGTGTGTGTGCGTGTGTGCCTGTGTGCGTGTAAGTGTGTGTGTGTGCGGTAGGCTCGCAGAGATAAGAACACGGCCGTGGCAAGAAGGCCCTGCCTGTCGTAAGAGGCGACTAATGGGTAGGAGCCGAGAGGTGAAGAGTGTATGTGTGTGTGTGCCTGTGTGTGTGTGTGTGTGTGTGCGTGTGTGAGTATGTGTGTGTGTCCGTTCGGCTTGCAGAGATAAGAACACGGCCGTGGCAAGAAGGCCCTGCCTTTTGTAAGAGGCGACTAATGGGTAGGAGTCGAGAGGTGAAGAGTGTATTTGTGTGTGTGTGTGTGTGTGTGTGTGCGTGCGTGTGTGTGTCAGTGTGTGTGTCCGTTCGGCTCACATAGATAAGAACTCGGCCGTGGCAAGAAGTTCCTGCCTGTCGTAGGAGGCGACTAATGGGTAGGAGTCGACAGGTGAAGAGTGTATGTGTGTGTGTATGTGTGTGCGTATGTGTGTGCGTGTGTGAATATGTGTGTGTGTTAGTTCGGCTTGCAGAAATAAGAACACGACCGAGGCAAGAAGGCCATGCCTATCGTAAGAGGCGACTAATAGGTAGGAGTCGAGAGGTGAAGAGTGTATGTGTGTGTGCGTGTATGTGTGTGTGTGTGCGTGTGTGAGTATGTGTGTGTGTCTGTTCGGCTTGCAGAGATAAGAACACGGCCGAGGCAAGAAGGCCCTGCCTGTCGTAAGAGGCGACTAATAGGTAGGAGTCGAGAGGTGGAGAGTGTGTGAGTGTGCGTGTGGGTGTGCGTGTGTGCGTCTGTGTATCTGCGTATGAGTGTGCGTGTGTGTGTGAGTGTGTGTATGTCCGTTCGGCTCGCAGAGATAAGAACATGGCTGTGGCAAGAAGGCCCTGCCAGTTGTAAGGGGCGACTAATAGGTAGGAGTCGAGAGGTGAAGAGTGTATGTGTGTGTGCGTGTGTGCGTGTGTGTGCGCGTGTGTGAGTATGTGTGTGTGTCCGTTTGGCTTGCAGAGATAAGAATACGTCCGTGGCAAGAAGTCCCTGAATATCGTAAGAGGCGACTAATGGGTAGGAGTCGAGAGGTTAAGAGTGTATGTGTGTGTGTGTGTGTGTGTGAGTGTGTGCGTGTCCGTTCGGCCCGCAGAGATAAGAATACGTCCGTGGCAAGAAGGCCCTGCCTGTCTTAAGAGGCGACCAATGGATAGGAGTCGAGAGATGGAGAGTGTGTGCGTGTGCGTGTGCGTGTGCGTCTGCATGTGTGCGTGTGTGCCTGTGTGCGTGTAAGTGTGTGTGTATGTGTGTGTGTGAGTGTGTGTGTGTGCGGTCGGCTCGCAGAGATAAGAACACGGCCGTGGCAAGAAGGCCCTGCCTGTCGTAAGAGGCGACTAATGGGTAGGAGTCGAGAGGTGAAGAGTGTATGTGTGTGTGTGCCTGTGTGCGTGTGTGTGCGTATATGAGTATGTGTGTGTGTTAGTTCGGCTTGCAGAAATAAGAACACGACCGAGGCAAGAAGGCCCTGCCTATCGTAAGAGGCGACTAATAGGTAGGAGTCGAGAGGTGAAGAGTGTATGTGTGTGTGTGCGTGGGTGCGTGTGTGTGTGCGTGTGTGAGTATGTGTGTGTGTCCGTTCGGCTTGCAGAGATAAGAACACGGCCGAGGCAAGAAGGCCATGCTTGCTGTAAGGAGCGACTAATGGATAGGAGTCGAGAGATGAAGAGTGTACTTGTGTGTGTGCGTGTGTTCGTTTGTGTGTACGTGTGTATGTGTTTGTGCGTGTGTAAGTGTGTGTGTGTGTATGGGTGTGTGTGTCCGTTCGGCTTGCATAGATAAGAATACGGCCGTGGCAAGAAGGCCATGCTTGCTGTAAGGAGCGACTAATTGGTAGGAGTCGAGAAATAAAAAATGTGTATGTGTGTGTGTGTGTTTGTTCCCTTGTGTGTGCGTGTGCGTGTGCGTGTGTGCGTGTGTGTGTCTGCGTGTGAGCGTGCGTGTGTGTGTGAGTGTGTGTGTCCGTTCGACTTGCAGAGATAAGAATACGTCCGTGGCAAGAAGTCCCTGAATGTCGTAAGAGGCGACTAATGGATAGGAGTCGAGAGGTGGAGAGTGTGTGCGTGTGCGTGTGCGTGTGCGTGTGTGTGTGTGCGTGTGTGCCTGTGTGCGTGTAAGTGTGTGTGTGTGTGCGGTAGGCTCGCAGAGATAAGAACACGGCCGTGGCAAGAAGGCCCTGCCTGTCGTAAGAGGCGACTAATGGGTAGGAGCCGAGAGGTGAAGAATATATGTGTGTGTGTGCCTGTGTGCGTAAGTGTGCGTGTGTGAGTGTGTGTGTATGTGTGTATGTCCGTTTGGCTTGCAGAGATAAGAACACGGCCGAGGCAAGAAGGCCCTGCCTGTCCTAAGAGGCGACTAATAGGTAGGAGTGGAGAGGTGGAGAGTGTGTGCGTGTGCGTGTGCGTGTGTGTGTGTGCGTGTGTGCCTGTGTGCGTGTAAGTGTGTGTGTGTGTGCGGTCGGCTCGCAGAGATAAGAACACGGCCGTGGCAAGAAGGCCCTGCCTGTCCTAAGAGGCGACTAATAGGTAGGAGTGGAGAGGTGGAGAGTGTGTGCGTGTGCGTGTGCGTGTGTGTGTGTGCGTGTGTGCCTGTGTGCGTGTAAGTGTGTGTGTGTGTGCGGTCGGCTCGCAGAGATAAGAACACGGCCGTGGCAAGAAGGCCCTGCCTGTCTTAAGAGGCGACTAATGGATAGGAGTCGAGAGGTAAAGAGTGTGTGCGTGTGCGTGTGCGTGTGCGTTTGCGTGTGCGTGTATGCGTGTGTGCCTGTGTGCGTGAAAATGTGTGTGTATGTGTGTGTGAGTGTGTGTGTGTGGGGTCGGCTCGCAGAGATAAGAACACGGCCGTGGCAAGAAGGCCCTGCCTGTCGTAAGAGGCGACTAATGGGTAGGAGTCGAGAGGTGAAGAGTGTATGTGTGTGTGTGTGTGTGCCTGTGTGCGTGTGTGTGCGTTTGTGAGTGTGTGTGTATGTGTGTGTGTCCGTTTGGCTGCAGAGATAAGAATACGGCCAAGGCAAGAAGGATCTGCCTCTTGTAAGGGGCGACTAATAAGTAGGAGTCGGGAAGTGAAGAGTGTATGTGTGTGTGTGCGTGTGTGCGTGTGTGTGTGCGTATGTGAGTATATGTGTGTGTCCGTTCGGCTTGCAGAGATAAGAACACGGCCGAGGCAAGAAGGCCCTGCCTGTCGTAAGAGGCGACTAATAGGTAGGAGTCGAGAGGTGAAGAGTGTATGTGTGTGTGTGCGTGTGTGCGTGTGTGTGTGCGTATGTGAGTATATGTGTGTGTCCGTTCGGCTTGCAGAGATAAGAACACGGCCGAGGCAAGAAGGCCCTGCCTGTCGTAAGAGGCGACTAATAGGTAGGAGTCGAGAGGTGAAGAGTGTATGTGTGTGTGGGTGTGCCTGTGTGCGTGTGTATTTGTGTGTGCGTGTGTGAGTATGTGTGTGTGTCTGTTCGGCTTGCAGAGATAAGAACACGGCCGTGGCAAGAAGGCCCTGCCTGTCGTAAGAGGCGACTAATGGGTAGGAGTCGAGAGGTGAAGAATGTATGTGTGTGTGTGTGTGCCTGTGTGCGTGTGTGTGCGTGTGTGAGTGTGTGTGTATGTGTGTATGTCCGTTTGGCTTGCAGAGATAAGAATACGGCCGAGGCAAGAAGTCCCTGCCTATCGTAAGAGGCGACTAATTGGTAGGAGTCGAGAGGTGAAGAGTGTACGTGTGTGTGCGTGTGTGCGTGTGTGTGTGCGTGTGTAAGTATGTGTGTGTGTCGGTTCGGCTTGCAGAGATAAGAGCACGGCCGAGGCAAGAAGGCCCTGCCTGTCGTAAGAGGCGACTAATAGGTAGGAGTCGAGATGTGAAGAGTGTGTGCGTGTGCGTGTGCGTGTGTGCGTGTGTGTGTCTTCGTGTGAGCGTGCGTGTGTCTGTGAGTGTGTGTGTGTATGTCCGTTCGGCTCGCAGAGATAAGAACATGGCTGTGGCAAGAAGACCCTGCCTGTTGTAAGGGGCGACTAATAGGTAGGAGTCGAGAGGTAAAGAGTGTATGTGTGTGTGCGTGTGTGCGTGTGTGTGTGCGTGTGTAAGTATGTGTGTATGTGTGTCCGTTCGGCTTGCAGAGATAAGAACACGGCCGAGGCAAGAAGGCCCTGCCTGTCGTAATAGGCGACTAATAGGTAGGAGTCGAGAGTCGCACGTGTGAGCGTGCGTGTGTGTGTGAGTGTGTGTGTATGTCCGTTCGGCTCGCAGAGATAAGAATACGTCTGTGGCAAGAAGTCCCTGAATGTCGTAAGAGGCGACTAATGGGTAGGAGTCGAGAGGTAAAGAGTGTATGTGTGTGTGTGTGTGTGTGTCCGTTCGGCCTGCAGAGATAAGAATACGTCTGTGGCAAGAAGGCCCTGCCTGTCTTAAGAGGCGACTAATGGATAGGAGTCGAGAGATGGAGAGTGTGTGCGTGTGCGTGTGCGTGTGCGTTTGCGTGTGCGTGTGTGCGTGTGTGCGTGTAAGTGTGTGTGTATGTGTGTGTGTGAGTATGTGTGTGTGCGGTCGGCTCGCAGAGATAAGAACACGGCCGTGGCAAGAAGGCCCTGCCTGTCGTAAGAGGCGACTAATGGGTAGGAGTCGAGAGGTGAAGAGTGTATGTGTGTGTGTGTGTGCCTGTGTGCGTGTGTGTGCGTGTGTGAGTGTGTCTGTATGTGTGTGTGTCCGTTTGGCTGCGGAGATAAGAATACGGCCGAGGCAAGAAGGATCTGCCTCTTGTAAGGGGCGACTAATAAGTAGGAGTCGGGAGGTGACGAGTGTATGTGTGTGTGTGCGTGTGTGCGTGTGTGTGTGCGTGTGTGAATATGTGTGTGTGTTAGTTCGGCTTGCAGAAATAAGAACACGACCGAGGCAAAAAGGCCCTGCCTATCGTAAGAGGCGACTAATAGGTAGGAGTCGAGAGGTGAAGAGTGTATGTGTGTTTGCGTGTGTGCGTGTGTGTGTGCGTGTGTGAGTATTTGTGTGTGTCCGTTCGGCTTGCAGAGATAAGAACACGGCCGAGGCAAAAAGGCCCTGCCTTTCGTAAGAGGCGACTAATGGGTAGGAGTCGAGAGGTGAAGAGTGTATTTGTGTGTGTGTGTGTGTGCGTGCGTGTGTGTATCAGTGTGTGTGTCCGTTCGGCTCACAGAGGTAAGAACTCGGCCGTGGCAAGAAGTTCCTGCCTGTCGTAGGAGGCGACAAATGGGTAGGAGTCGACAGGTGAAGAGTGTATGTGTGTGTGTATGTGTGTGCGTATGTGTGTGCGTGTGTGAGTATGTGTGTGTGTTAGTTCGGCTTGCAGAAATAAGAACACGGCCGAGGCAAGAAGGTCCTGCCTATCGTAAGAGGCGACTAATAGGTAGGAGTCGAGAGGTGAAGAGTGTATGTGTGTGTGTGTGCCTGTGTGCGTGTGTGTGTGTGTGTGCGTGTGTGAGTATGTGTGTGTGTCCGTTCGGCTTGCAGAGATAAGAACACGGCCGTGGCAAGAAGGCCCTGCCTTCCGTAAGAGGCGACTAATGGGTAGGAGTCGAGAGGTGAAGAGTGTATTTGTGTGTGTGTGTGTGTGTGTGCGTGCGGGTGTGTGTCAGTGTGTGTGTCCGTTCTGCTCACAGAGATAAGAACTCGGCCGTGGCAAGAAGTTCCTGCCTGTCGTAGGAGGCGACTAATGGGTAGGAGTCGACAGGTGAAGAGTGTATGTGTGTGTATGTGTCTGCGTATGTGTGTGCGTGTGTGAGTATGTGTGTGTGTTAGTTCGGCTTGCAGAAATAAGAACACGACCGAGGCAAGAAGGCCTTGCCTATCGTAAGAGGCGACTAATAGGTAGGAGTCGAGAGGTGAAGAGTGTATGTGTGTGTGCGTGTATGTGTGTGTGTGCGTGTGTGAGTATGTGTGTGTGTCCGTTCGGCTTGCAGAGATAAGAACACGGCCGAGGCAAGAAGGCCCTGCCTGTCGTAAGAGGCGACTAATAGGTAGGAGTCGAGAGGTGGAGAGTGTGTGAGTGTGCGTGTGGGTGTGCGTGTGTGCGTGTGTGTGTCTGCGTGTGAGCGTGCGTGTGTGTGTGTGTGAGTGTGTGTGTGTCCGTTCGGCCCGCAGAGATAAGAATACGTCCGTGGCAAGAAGGCCCTGCCTGTCTTAAGAGGCGACTAATGGATAGGAGTCGAGAGGTGGAGAGTGTGTGCGTGTGCGTGTGCGTCTGCATGTGTGCGTGTGTGCCTGTGTGCGTGTAAGTGTGTGTGTATGTGTGTGTGTGAGTGTGTGTGTGTGCGGTCGGCTCGCAGAGATAAGAACACGGCCGTGGCAAGAAGGCCCTGCCTGTCGTAAGAGGCGACTAATGGGTAGGAGTCGAGAGGTGAAGAGTGTATGTGTGTGTGTGCCTGTGTGCGTGTGTGTGCGTGTATGAGTATGTGTGTGTGTTAGTTCGGCTTGCAGAAATAAGAACACGACCGAGGCAAGAAGGCCCTGCCTATCGTATGAGGCGACTAATAGGTAGGAGTCGAGAGGTGAAGAGTGTATGTGTGTGTGTGCGTGTGTGCGTGTGTGTGTGCGTGTGTGAGTATGTGTGTGTGTCCGTTCGGCTTGCAGAGATAAGAACACGGCCGAGGCAAGAAGGCCATGCTTGCTGTAAGGAGCGACTAATGGATAGGAGTCGAGAGATGAAGAATGTACTTGTGTGTGTGCGTGTGTTCGTTTGTGTGTACGTGTGTATGTGTTTGTGCGTGTGTAAGTGTGTGTGTGTATGGGTGTGTGTGTCCGTTCGGCTTGCATAGATCAGAATACGGCTGTGGCAAGAAGGCCATGCTTGCTGTAAGGAGCGACTAATTGGTAGGAGTCGAGAGATAAAAAATGTGTATGTGTGTGTGTGTTTGTTCCCTTGTGTGTGCGTGTGTAAGTGTGTGTGTGTATGTATGTGTGTGTCCGTTCGGCTCACAGAGATAAGAACTCGGCCGTGGCAAGAAGTTCCTGCCTGTCGTAGGAGGCGACTAATGGGTAGGAGTCGACAGGTGAAGAGTGTATGTGTGTGTGTGTATGTGTGTGCGTATGTGTGTGCGTGTGTGAATATGTGTGTGTGTTAGTTCGGCTTGCAGAAATAAGAACACGACCGAGGCAAGAAGGCCATGCCTATCGTAAGAGGCGACTAATAGGTAGGAGTCGAGAGGTGAAGAGTGTATGTGTGTGTGTGTGTGTGTGCCTGTGTGCGTGTGTGTGTGTGTGTGTGCGTGTGTGAGTATGTGTGTGTGTCCGTTCGGCTTGCAGAGATAAGAACACGACCGAGGCAAGAAGGCCCTGCCTATCGTAAGAAGCGACTAATGGGTAGGAGTCGAGAGGTGGAGAGTGTGTGCGTGTGCGTGTGCGTGTGTGTGTGTACGTGTGTGCCTGTGTGCGTGTAAGTGTGTGTGTGTGCGGTAGGCTCGCAGAGATAAGAACACGGCCGTGGCAAGAAGGCCCTGCCTGTCGTAAGAGGCGACTAATGGGTAGGAGCCGAGAGGTGAAGAGTGTATGTGTGTGTGTGTGCCTGTGTGTGTGTGTGTGTGTGTGTGCGTGTGTGAGTATGTGTGTGTGTCCGTTCGGCTTGCAGAGATAAGAACACGGCCGTGGCAAGAAGGCCCTGCCTTTTGTAAGAGGCGACTAATGGGTAGGAGTCGAGAGGTGAAGAGTGTATTTGTGTGTGTGTGTGTGTGTGTGTGTGTGCGTGCGTGTGTGTGTCAGTGTGTGTGTCCGTTCGGCTCACATAGATAAGAACTCGGCCGTGGCAAGAAGTTCCTGCCTGTCGTAGGAGGCGACTAATGGGTAGGAGTCGACAGGTGAAGAGTGTATGTGTGTGTGTATGTGTGTGCGTATGTGTGTGCGTGTGTGAATATGTGTGTGTGTTAGTTCGGCTTGCAGAAATAAGAACACGACCGAGGCAAGAAGGCCATGCCTATCGTAAGAGGCGACTAATAGGTAGGAGTCGAGAGGTGAAGAGTGTATGTGTGTGTGCGTGTATGTGTGTGTGTGTGCGTGTGTGAGTATGTGTGTGTGTCTGTTCGGCTTGCAGAGATAAGAACACGGCCGAGGCAAGAAGGCCCTGCCTGTCGTAAGAGGCGACTAATAGGTAGGAGTCGAGAGGTGGAGAGTGTGTGAGTGTGCGTGTGGGTGTGCGTGTGTGCGTCTGTGTATCTGCGTATGAGTGTGCGTGTGTGTGTGAGTGTGTGTATGTCCGTTCGGCTCGCAGAGATAAGAACATGGCTGTGGCAAGAAGGCCCTGCCAGTTGTAAGGGGCGACTAATAGGTAGGAGTCGAGAGGTGAAGAGTGTATGTGTGTGTGCGTGTGTGCGTGTGTGTGCGCGTGTGTGAGTATGTGTGTGTGTCCGTTTGGCTTGCAGAGATAAGAATACGTCCGTGGCAAGAAGTCCCTGAATATCGTAAGAGGCGACTAATGGGTAGGAGTCGAGAGGTTAAGAGTGTATGTGTGTGTGTGTGTGTGAGTGTGTGCGTGTCCGTTCGGCCCGCAGAGATAAGAATACGTCCGTGGCAAGAAGGCCCTGCCTGTCTTAAGAGGCGACCAATGGATAGGAGTCGAGAGATGGAGAGTGTGTGCGTGTGCGTGTGCGTGTGCGTCTGCATGTGTGCGTGTGTGCCTGTGTGCGTGTAAGTGTGTGTGTATGTGTGTGTGTGAGTGTGTGTGTGTGCGGTCGGCTCGCAGAGATAAGAACACGGCCGTGGCAAGAAGGCCCTGCCTGTCGTAAGAGGCGACTAATGGGTAGGAGTCGAGAGGTGAAGAGTGTATGTGTGTGTGTGCCTGTGTGCGTGTGTGTGCGTATATGAGTATGTGTGTGTGTTAGTTCGGCTTGCAGAAATAAGAACACGACCGAGGCAAGAAGGCCCTGCCTATCGTAAGAGGCGACTAATAGGTAGGAGTCGAGAGGTGAAGAGTGTATGTGTGTGTGTGCGTGGGTGCGTGTGTGTGTGCGTGTGTGAGTATGTGTGTGTGTCCGTTCGGCTTGCAGAGATAAGAACACGGCCGAGGCAAGAAGGCCATGCTTGCTGTAAGGAGCGACTAATGGATAGGAGTCGAGAGATGAAGAGTGTACTTGTGTGTGTGCGTGTGTTCGTTTGTGTGTACGTGTGTATGTGTTTGTGCGTGTGTAAGTGTGTGTGTGTGTATGGGTGTGTGTGTCCGTTCGGCTTGCATAGATAAGAATACGGCCGTGGCAAGAAGGCCATGCTTGCTGTAAGGAGCGACTAATTGGTAGGAGTCGAGAAATAAAAAATGTGTATGTGTGTGTGTGTGTTTGTTCCCTTGTGTGTGCGTGTGCGTGTGCGTGTGTGCGTGTGTGTGTCTGCGTGTGAGCGTGCGTGTGTGTGTGAGTGTGTGTGTCCGTTCGACTTGCAGAGATAAGAATACGTCCGTGGCAAGAAGTCCCTGAATGTCGTAAGAGGCGACTAATGGATAGGAGTCGAGAGGTGGAGAGTGTGTGCGTGTGCGTGTGCGTGTGCGTGTGTGTGTGTGCGTGTGTGCCTGTGTGCGTGTAAGTGTGTGTGTGTGTGCGGTAGGCTCGCAGAGATAAGAACACGGCCGTGGCAAGAAGGCCCTGCCTGTCGTAAGAGGCGACTAATGGGTAGGAGCCGAGAGGTGAAGAATATATGTGTGTGTGTGCCTGTGTGCGTAAGTGTGCGTGTGTGAGTGTGTGTGTATGTGTGTATGTCCGTTTGGCTTGCAGAGATAAGAACACGGCCGAGGCAAGAAGGCCCTGCCTGTCCTAAGAGGCGACTAATAGGTAGGAGTGGAGAGGTGGAGAGTGTGTGCGTGTGCGTGTGCGTGTGTGTGTGTGCGTGTGTGCCTGTGTGCGTGTAAGTGTGTGTGTGTGTGCGGTCGGCTCGCAGAGATAAGAACACGGCCGTGGCAAGAAGGCCCTGCCTGTCCTAAGAGGCGACTAATAGGTAGGAGTGGAGAGGTGGAGAGTGTGTGCGTGTGCGTGTGCGTGTGTGTGTGTGCGTGTGTGCCTGTGTGCGTGTAAGTGTGTGTGTGTGTGCGGTCGGCTCGCAGAGATAAGAACACGGCCGTGGCAAGAAGGCCCTGCCTGTCTTAAGAGGCGACTAATGGATAGGAGTCGAGAGGTAAAGAGTGTGTGCGTGTGCGTGTGCGTGTGCGTTTGCGTGTGCGTGTATGCGTGTGTGCCTGTGTGCGTGAAAATGTGTGTGTATGTGTGTGTGAGTGTGTGTGTGTGGGGTCGGCTCGCAGAGATAAGAACACGGCCGTGGCAAGAAGGCCCTGCCTGTCGTAAGAGGCGACTAATGGGTAGGAGTCGAGAGGTGAAGAGTGTATGTGTGTGTGTGTGTGCCTGTGTGCGTGTGTGTGCGTTTGTGAGTGTGTGTGTATGTGTGTGTGTCCGTTTGGCTGCAGAGATAAGAATACGGCCAAGGCAAGAAGGATCTGCCTCTTGTAAGGGGCGACTAATAAGTAGGAGTCGGGAAGTGAAGAGTGTATGTGTGTGTGTGCGTGTGTGCGTGTGTGTGTGCGTGTGTGAGTATGTGTGTGTGTTAGTTCGGCTTGCAAAAATAAGCACACGACCGAGGCAAGAAGGCCCTGCCTATCGTAAGTGGCGACTAATAGGTAGGAGTCGAGAGGTGAAGAGTGTATGTGTGTGTGTGCGTGTGTGCGTGTGTGTGTGCGTATGTGAGTATATGTGTGTGTCCGTTCGGCTTGCAGAGATAAGAACACGGCCGAGGCAAGAAGGCCCTGCCTGTCGTAAGAGGCGACTAATAGGTAGGAGTCGAGAGGTGAAGAGTGTATGTGTGTGTGGGTGTGCCTGTGTGCGTGTGTATTTGTGTGTGCGTGTGTGAGTATGTGTGTGTGTCTGTTCGGCTTGCAGAGATAAGAACACGGCCGTGGCAAGAAGGCCCTGCCTGTCGTAAGAGGCGACTAATGGGTAGGAGTCGAGAGGTGAAGAGTGTATGTGTGTGTGTGTGTGTGTGTGCCTGTGTGCGTGTGTGTGCGTGTGTGAGTGTGTGTATGTGTGTGTGTCCGTTTGGCTGCAGAGATAAGAATACGGCCAAGGCAAGAAGGATCTGCCTCTTGTAAGGGGCGACTAATAAGTAGGAGTCGGGAAGTGAAGAGTGTATGTGTGTGTGTGCGTGTGTGCGTGTGTGTGTGCGTGTGTGAGTATGTGTGTGTGTTAGTTCGGCTTGCAAAAATAAGCACACGACCGAGGCAAGAAGGCCCTGCCTATCGTAAGTGGCGACTAATAGGTAGGAGTCGAGAGGTGAAGAGTGTATGTGCGTGTGTGCGTGTGTGTGTGCGTATGTGAGTATGTGTGTGTGTCCGTTCGGCTTGCAGAGATAAGAACACGGCCGTGGCAAGAAGGCCCTGCCTGTCGTAAGAGGCGACTAATGGGTAGGAGTCGAGAGGTGAATAGTGTATGTGTGTGTGTGTGTGTGTGCCTGTGTGCGTGTGTGTGCGTGTGTGTGCGTGTGTGAGTGTGTGTATGTGTGTGTGTCCGTTTGGCTTGCAGAGATAAGAATACGGCCGAGGCAAGAAGGATCTGCCTCTTGTAAGGGGCGACTAATAAGTAGGAGTCGGGAGGTGAAGAGTGTATGTGTGTGTGTGTGCGTGTGTGCGTCTTTGTGTGCGTGTGTGAGTATGTGTGTGTGTCCGTTCGGCTTGCAGAGATAAGAACACGGCCGTGGCAAGAAGGCCCTGCCTGTCGTAAGAGGCGACTAATAGGTAGGAGTCGAGAGGTAGAGAGTGTGTGAGTGTGCGTGTGCGTGTGCGTGTGTGCGTGTGTGTGTCTGCGTGTGAGCGTGCGTGTGTGTGTGAGTGTGTGTGTATGTCCGTTTGGCTCGCAGAGATAAGAACATGGCTGTGGCAAGAAGGCCCTGCCTGTTGTAAGGGGCGCCTAATAGGTAGGAGTCGAGAGGTGAAGAGTGTATGTGTGTGTGCGTGTGTGCGTGTGTGTGCGCGTGTGTGAGTATGTGTGTGTGTCCGTTCGGCTTGCAGAGATAAGAATACGTCCGTGGCAAGAAGTCCCTGAATATCGTAAGAGGCGACTAATGGGTAGGAGTCGAGAGGTTAAGAGTGTATGTGTGTGTGTGTGTATGTGAGTGTGTGTGTGTCCGTTCGGCCCGCAGAGACAAGAATACGTCCGTGGCAAGAAGGCCCTGCCTGTATTAAGAGGCGACTAATGGATAGGAGTCGAGAGGTGGAGAGTGTGTGCGTGTGCGTTTGCGTGTGCGTGTGCATGTGTGCGTGTGTGCCTGTGTGCGTGTAAGTGTGTGTGTATGTGTGTGTGTGAGTGTGTGTGTGTGCGGTCGGCTCGCAGAGATAAGAACACGGCCGTGGCAAGAAGGCCCTGCCTGTCGTAAGAGGCGACTAATGGGTAGGAGTCGAGAGGTGAAGAGTGTATGTGTGTGTGTGTGTGTGTGCCTGTGTGCGTGTGTGTGCGTGTGTGAGTGTGTGTGTATGTGTGTGTGTCCGTTTGGCTTGCAGAGATAAGAATACGGCCGAGGCAAGAAGGATCTGCCTCTTGTAAGGGGCGACTAATAAGTAGGAGTCGGGAGGTGAAGAGTGTATGTGTGTGTGTGCGTGTGTGCGTCTTTGTGTGCGTGTGTGAGTATGTGTGTGTGTTAGTTCGGCTTGCAGAAATAAGAACACGACCGAGGCAAGAAGGCCCTGCCTATCGTAAGAGGCGACTAATAGGTAAGAGTCGAGAGGTGAAGAGTGTATGTGTGTGTGCGTGTGTGCGTGTGTGTGTGCTTGTGTGAGTATGTGTGTGTGTCCGTTCGGCTTGCAGAAATAAGAACACGGCCGAGGCAAGAAGGCCCTGCCTGTCGTAAGAGGCGACTAATGGATAGGAGTCGAGAGGTGGAGAGTGTGTGCGTGTGCGTGTGCGTGTGCGTGTGCGTGTGCGTGTGTGAGTATGTGTGTGTGTCCGTTCGGGTTGCAGAGATAAGAACACGGCCGTGGCAAGAATTCCCTGCCTGTCGTAAGAGGAGAATAATGGGTAGGAGTCGAGAGGTAAAGAGTGTATGTGTGTCTGTGCGTGTGTGCGTGCGTGTGTTAGTGTGTGTGTGTGTGTGTGTGTGTGTGTGTGTGTGTGTGTGTGTGTGTGTGTGTCAGTGTGTGTGTGTCCGATCGGCTCGCAGAGATGAGAACACGGCCGTGGCAAGAAGGCCCTGCCTGTCGTAAGATGCGACTAATGGGTAGGAGTCGAGAGGTGAAGAATGTATGTGTGTGTGCGTGTGTGCGTGTTTGTGTGTGTGTGAGTGTATTGTGGCGTACAAAACCGAATCTATATAAAAAAATTACAAAATGAACCAAATATAAATCAGACGTACACCCCGAAAGAAAAGTACTATACGGTGACAGTCTGGGAATGGCTCGCGGCTAGACAAAACAGTGGAGATGGTCGTGCGGTCCAAAAAACAAAAAAAAGTCCGAAGTTATATCAGGGGCGCCAGGTAAATTGGCCCACAGCCTTCCCTACGTTACTATTCAATAAACCACCAACTTACCAATAGGTTTACTACTAAAATACTAAGTAACAGTATACAACCTGAATAAATAAAAAAAAAATAAATGAAATTGTCAGATTAGAATTTAGTCAATTTTAATAAATAGATTCCCAAGATAGTTAAAAATAAATGCATATTACAATATTATTTAACTTTACCATAGGCTTAATAAAAAAATAATATAAAAATGCGGCTTCTACTTGCCTAACAAAAATTCATAAGTTATTTCTATTTAACAGAACAAAATGAAAGGTAAGACGTATAAAAAGTACCGGACGCTAAGGGGTGTGCGGTTCAATACCAACCAAAAAAAAATAATTACCGCAAATAGGACACCACGTGAGCTCAAGTGCGTGCGCAGAAAATAATATAAAAAAATAAATCTCAAATATATAACCCCCCCTTAGACGCAGTTTACAAAATTAAAATAGGTATGTGTAAATATTTAATTAATAAAATAAACCGCAAATAATCTTTAAAAAAAACTGTTAAAGTATTTGTAAATATGAAAATAAAAACTAACAGCAAATAATCTTTAAAAAAAAACTATTGTATCCCGTAAACAAATTAGACGGTGCTTAAATCTTCCGTTGAAAATTAATTATCGATCCATACCTCGAATTTTCATATACTTCACCGCGTGGAATTCCAGTTACAGTTCAGCGTGTCTTCAATCCAAAATCCCATACGATTGTCGCTGTACATAGACTTGTGTGACAATGTTGAAAAGTTAAAAATTACAGCCAGACGGAAAAATACGAAGAAGAAGAAGCAGGAAAAAAAACAAACAAACCAACCCTGAAGCAAGAAAACAATAATTACCATCTGTGTCTAAAATAATTATTTGGAAATAAATATATTGATTTTAACACTTTGTTTATCTGCCTTTTGGCGATAATGGAGCAATACAAAAAAAAACTTGTCTCCGAACTTGAATGTATGAAAACTGATAAAAATGTGAATAGCTTTTTAGAGATGGGATAAAAAAATAACTACAACTTTTTAATTAATTAAAAACGAAATGTTCTAACACTCACCCTTCTTAGCCAGATTAGGGGTTTGAAATATCCCAAATTGGACCGAAGCGTAGTCGGCTATTTGGACTCGTGATTAAGGCCAATTTCTTGATCTAAATACGACTCCCGGTATTCACGTGTACTGTAGATCCGCTTTTTTTTAGCGAAATTGTGGATATTCCAAAAAACCCTTCCACGAAGGCAGCAAATCCTCTTGAATATCCACACGGTTTGGACTAGTCCAGATCCCACATGGAACAGCAGCAAAAGCAAAAAACAAAATGCCGTTTTTAATCTAGCCCAACCTTTCAGTAACACCGTCAAACCTAGAATCCCTTTCTTTCCGTCCTCTTTCCGAACACTTGACAACTTGACACACGGAGGTCACCGAATAATACCGAGATTCAAAAATTTCAATTTTATGATCCCAATTCTTCCAAGATAACTCTAGAAAGAACGATCTAAATTAGTTTCTTCACAAAAAAGAGGACGTGTTCCCTTAACTTCAGCACAATTTGCCAGACATTACCCCTATTTGAAAATTACTAATTTTATTTTCGCCACCTTGCTTATAATATATTATAGGCAACCGCTCTTACACGTCCTGAATTATTTAAATTTTGATAAAATAGAGGTGGGACTTTCTACTTTAAATTTGGAACGTAACAACACCTTCCTTTCCCAGAGGGAAATTTACGAGGAAAAACTAGACGAAGAAAATTTTCCCTCGCGCTAGCGACGCACTACCTAAACTCCGAGCGAAGTCCACAACACAATCATCATCCACACCGTCTTCACCATGCGCAAGTACTTGGACAACGAAAGACATACCAATCTCAAACCACACGCACAAAGCAACAACTTACTTACAACACTTACTCCACTTCCACACAACAGTCATCTCTCATCGTATGAGATCAAGTAGAATAGTTTCAAATTCCAACGTCAATCTGACAACACTGATTAGGTCGGTTACTGGATGTTGCCCTTATTCGCGACCTCCCAGCTCTGGGGCATCGCTAGTACTTCACTATACCTCGCATAACATGAGTCCATAAGAAACTCTCCACCATTCCACTCTTACTGATACTGCGAGAAACATCTACCGAAACAGTAGTGTAATTCCAATTGTTCATTAAAATAAAAATGAGATAGGTCTTTCAGAATTTAAATCCGTATACAACGAAATTTAGTGAATCATCCAAAACTAAGCTATTATCCAACAAGATTCACCAAAACATAATTATGTGGCTTCGAAAAAATCCCAATTAAATAGAATGGCTTACTAACATCAAAACAAATCCCAACGCCATATCATCGAAGACAACATATTTCTGATCAAAGCTAAGTGACATTCAACTCCATAAATCAAAAGAAATTAGGGCTACCGCAACCCTACGACTTCGTATTGGCTACCTAACACAAAAAAAAAAAACGAATCGGTTGACCATCCAAATACATCCTAAGAACCGATCATAGCCAACACTCAGTCATCCTTCACGGACACAACATAAAAAAATAAATACAACCAATTTCAGAAGACTAACTAAATTTACTTAGACTAGACAAAACTTTTGCTAGTCCGTTCTACTCCGACCTAAATCCTATCGGGATCACCAGTCGGGTTACTAATCCTTAAATCCTTAATATTCCAAATACCTTGATCCTTGCCATTTTCATCCTCTAAACTATATGTCCAGGGGGAAACTTTCTTCTTCACGAAGTAGGGTCCTATCCATCTAGGAGCTAACTTTTTCGTGAAATATTTAGCGGCATCTGACAACACAAAATTTCTCCGCCATACTGACTGATGGGGCTGAAATTCCTCTGGACGTCTCCGTAGATTATAGGTCTTCTCACACTTAGCCGAAGCTTTATCTAAACGTTTTCTAACATCAACAAATAATTCCTGGAGTCCACGCGATCGATTATATCCCATTTTAGCTACTTCGTCCTCTGGGTCTCCGAGTTTGTCCTTTCGGGAAAAATCTCGTCCATCCACTACCATCTTCCGACCGAAATTTATGAAGTAGGGATCTTGACCAGTCGACTCGTGGTATGCAGTGCGCGTAGCACATGCTAGTTTGGCCAAATTTTCATCCCACTTCCTATGGTTGTCAGCTATATAAGTTGCCATCATTGTTTTAAGGGTTCGGTTATAGCGTTCAGATGGATTGCACTGTGGATGATACAACGCATTATAACGAACTGAGACACCATAGGTTTCCATCATTTTCTTGAAAATACCCGAAGTATACTGGACACCATTATCACATAGTAACAGACGTGGAACTCCAAATACGAGAAAAACTTCTTCTTCTATTTTCTTAACGACATGCACGGCTTTTGAGGATCGCAACGGAAATACCAAAGAAAATTTACTAAACACATCCATTACCACTAAGATAAACTTATAGCCTTGAGTTGATCTTGGGAAAGGTCCCATAAGATCGGTTGCTACTATCTCCCAAGGTTGAGTAGCTTTAGGTTGAGGAGTCATAAAGCCTTTGGGCTTACCTTGTTCCACCTTATGCATGGCATACAGTGAGCAACGTCCAACGTAACGAGACACATCACTCCGCAGTTTCGGCCAAAAATACTTCTCGTTAATACGCTTATAAGTTTTCAGGATCCCCATATGACCTGCTAAAGGACTATCATGACACAACTTCAGCACTTCCAATCGTTGACCCTTAGGAACGACTTCCTTCCAATTGTCCACTTCCTCGACCAAAAATCCATGACTGGGACGGATGTATTTATAAAGTTTGCCACCAGACATTCTCCACTGAGGATACTTCAAGGGATTAGACTCGATTTTTCTACAAAGTTTATCATACCAACTATCACCACTAGGAAGCGGTACAACCTCTTCAACCATATCAAGCACGGGAACTGACCGAGATAACAAATGGGGGACAACATGTTCTTTTCCTTTCCGATGCACAATCTTAAAGTCATATTGTTGCAATCTTACCGCCCATCGAGCTAATCTTCCAGTAGGATCCTTCAAATTTTGAAGCCATACGAGAAATGCGTGATCAGTCACGACCGTAAACGGAACACCCTCCAAATAAGGACGCAGTTTTTCGACTGCCCATAACACAGCTAAACATTCCCGTTCCGTCGTGGAAAAATTCCTTTCTTGACGCGTTAGTGATCTGCTCAGGAAACTAATTACTTCGTCACCATCCGGGCCTGGCTGCAATAACACGGCGCCCACTCCATATCCTGAGGCATCACATTGGACAACAAAAGGCAAATTGTAGTCAGGACAATTAAGTATCGGAGCAGAAACTAGACATTCTTTTATTTTCTGAAAAGATTCTTCACAACTCGGGGTCCAATTGAATTTTCTTCCTTTCTTCAATATCGCTGTAATTGGAGCTAGTAGTGTCGCAAAGGAAGGAATAAATCTTCGATACCAGGAAAATGTGTCTATGATGCTACGAACTTCCTTGACGGATGTGGGTGTTGGGATACGTAGCATAGCCTTGACCTTATCACCATCAACATGTAGTCCATTCCTATCAACCACATGACCCAAATACTTTAGTTTCGGTCTACAAAATTGACATTTATCCCAGCTAACGGTTAACTTAGCTTCTCTCAAGCGTCTAAAGACTTCCTCTAAGATCCTTACATGTTCTTCAATAGACTTTGTCACGATGACCACGTCATCCAAGTAAGTAAAAACATAGGGTTCCAACTCCGGACCGAGGACACGATCTATCAACCTCTGCCATGTAGCCGGGGCATTATGTAATCCAAAAGGCATTCTGCAAAACTGAAAAAGACCTCGACCAGGAACCGTAAAAGCAGTATAAGGCCTGGAAGCCTTAGCAACAGGTACCTGCCAATACGCCGACTTAATGTCTATGGTGGAAAGATAATGCGCGTTCTTCAATTTATTTAAAATATTAGAGATGTACGGTAATGGGTAGCCATCCCTCTCTGTTACGGCATTAAGCTTTCGATAGTCTACGCAGAACCTCCATTTTGGTTCTTCACCTTCTGGAACCTTTTTCTTCACCAAGAGAATCGGGGACGACCAAGCACTATTCGATCGCTCCACTACTCCTTTCGCCAACATATCTTCTAGCTCTTTATCAATATGGCTTTGGATTACTGGGGATACAGGATGGTAACGTTGTTTTATGGGTGCAGATTTACAAACAATCACATGCTCAGTGACATCAGTACAACCAAGAGAAGTGCCCATTAGTTCACGACTTCTATTAATAACTTCCTCCAATTGCGACTTCTCTGCATCGGTCAAAATAGTTTGACCTCGGAGATGATCCACTGAACCTACCATTGCTGGAGCGTCCGAAAAATACCATTCGTTATGCCTCAAATCTGGAACGATACCCATAACACGCCAAAAATCAGATCCTAAAATCAGAATGTGCGGTACGTCCAAAATAACTAATACTGGCAAGACACGCAAGCGATCCCTAATCATGAAAGGTACTAAACATTCCCCCAACGATTCACACATCTGACCATTCGCCACTCTACAAACGGTCTTCTTCGAAGTATACAACTCTAAACCCAAGTTTTGTAAAAATTTCCAACCAGTTCTTCCTACAATGGTCTTTGAAGCACCAGAATCCAATAATCCCAAAATTTCCTTTCCTAAGACTTTAACTTTCAAATATGGACGTTCATCTCCTTCGGAATGATGTAAAATAAAGTCTAAAATAGGACGTAGGTTGGTCGAGTCAACGTCGGCAACACCTCTTCGACCAGTTAGGTGCGCTTCCTTCCGTTTCCCGAATTACACGAAGGACAAGTTCTGACTGTAAACCCTTCTTTCTTACACTTAAAACAGTGAACAGCCTCCTTCTTCATTAGACACCCTACTGCCTTATGGCCTGACTTATTACAACGATAACAGATTAAAGTCCTAAACTTTCCTCTAGCCGACTCCGATTCGGATGAAGCAACAGGACCCTCACTAACACTACTAAAACTTTCAGCATCCACACTGATATAAGCTAGGTCCTTTTCCAAAGTATTCATTTTCCTACTATTCGGTTCAACATAGTTCCTAATACAATCACGTCTTTCCTCCATACTGCGACATAGAACACGAAGTTCCTCCAAGGTACCTGGCAAAGGATCACGTAATCTATCTTGATAGAACGGATGCAAATTCCTAATAACTATAGACAATTTAACTTCCTCTGGAACATGACAACGCAAGCGATTAAAGTAACTATTCATTATTGCCAAGTAAACTCCAATAGTCTCAGACGAATGCTGAGTTCTCCTCCGAAGCTCTTCAAAAAGCGCTTCCCCATGGTGAGCTGACAGGTACTCCCTACGAAACTCTTCAACTAATTCAGCCCAACTCCCTACACGTAGACGAACATCTTTATAAAACTGATAGGCTTTATCCGAAAATAAATCTATACCTGATTCCAAAAGTATACTATCTGGTACATGACGAGCGAGACTCAATTCATTCACCATCTCAAAAAATGCAGAAATAGACATACCCCTAGCAGAACCTGAAAACTTTTCTATTCCCCATTTATGGGGAAGTATCATCCCAGAAGAAAAACTAGAGACAGACCCTGAAAGAACATTATTACCAGCTTGTGACATTGCTCCAGGAGAAGAAGCATGAACTTGTCCTACCCCTGCCTGAAAAGACTGATTTAAAACCGAAATCACATCGAGCGCTACTGGTACCGAACCAGATCCGATTGGATGCTGCTTATCATGTAAATCCTGTGACAACTTCAAAATCTCAGCAAGAAAGTCTGACTTAACAACCTGGGCTGCGTCTGCATCATCACCTGTTGGCAATACCATAAGATCAATTCTCCCCAAGACATGGTTAATCTGTGTCCGCAATCTCAAGGACTCAGCACAAGTAGGAGTTCCGGCAAACTTTCCAACAGCCGTATTCAGCTCCGCAAGTTTAGTCTCGATTGCAGTTTTATCCTGTGAAAAGGTGAATGGGTGCTCAGGACATCTAAAGCTTTCATTTGCTGCCTCACGACTAAGTGCATCAGACAGACTAGACCTCATAGACTCAACAGTGCCAGTAGACACTCCACGAATTTTGAGTTCATATTCCAGTTCCTCTTTCCTTAAGTAGTTGGGTACAAGTTTTCGCACCATCTTGCCAAAGTTCAAAATTTAAAAAAAATGTATCAACCGAAAGGAGCAAATATTCAAACAAAATCAAGATATAAGTAAAAATATTAACACACAGGTACAGTTTACTTTATTAATGGGAGCAAACCAAAAGCAAAATAAAAGTAATAGTCGCTTTATTCAATCTATAAAATTTCACAAAAGATTTTCAAAATTTCATTGTTTCAGAACAAATTACAAGTCACAACATAATCTCAAAAAAAGATTTTACATTCCCTAACATAAGTAAGTTAAACCACAATGTAGAATTTCGAAGTCCAACTTCTCAAAAAAATAAATTTGAACTCCAACTGAAATAGAAATATTTCAAAGTCCTAATATATCCATAATTCTTCTAAGTTCCACAACACCACTTCAAAGTATCTTCTTTTAAGTTCCATTTTTGGCTTCTTCCAACTTCACGTCACACAAAAAAAAAACTAGTAAGCACTTCTTGGCATACACTTCCACTAAACACAAAGTTCTAAGACTACTACTAAGTGCAAAACCAGTGGTAAAGTAAATAAATCAAAGCTAGTCAATTAAAGCCCAAACACGTTAGGTTAACTAATTAAAAGGAATCTACACAAGGGGTTGACAAAAAAAGGTTAACTAATTAAGGGCCCCACGTTGGGCGCCAAAATATGTGGCGTACAAAACCGAATCTATATAAAAAAATTACAAAATGTACCAAATATAAATCAGACGTACACCCCGAAAGAAAAGTACTATACGGTGACAGTCTGGGAATGGCTCGCGGCTAGACAAAACAGTGGAGATGGTCGTGCGGTCCACAAAACAAAAAAAAATCCGAAGTTATATCAGGGGCGCCAGGTAAATTGGCCCACAGCCTTCCCTACGTTACTATTCAATAAACCACCAACTTACCAATAGGTTTACTACTAAAATACTAAGTAACAGTATACAACCTGAATAAATAAAAAAAAAATAAATGAAATTGTCAGATTAGAATTTAGTCAATTTTAATAAATAGATTCCCAAGATAGTTGAAAATAAATACATATTACAATATTATTTAACTTTACCATAGGCTTAATAAAAAAATAATATAAAAATGCGGCTTCTACTTGCCTAACAAAAATTCATAAGTTATTTCTATTTAACAGAACAAAATGAAAGGTAAGACGTATAAAAAGTACCGGACGCTAAGGGGTGTGCGGTTCAATACCAACCAAAAAAAAAATAATTACCGCAAATAGGACACCACGTGAGCTCAAGTGCGTGCGCAGAAAATAATATAAAAAAATAAATCTCAAATATATAACCCCCCCTTAGACGCAGTTTACAAAATTAAAATAGGTATGTGTAAATATTTAATTAATAAAATAAACCGCAAATAATCTTTAAAAAAAACTGTTAAAGTATTTGTAAATATGAAAATAAAAACTAACAGCAAATAATATTTAAAAAAAAACTATTGTATCCCGTAAACAAATTAGACGGTGCTTAAATCTTCCGTTGAAAATTAATTATCGATCCATACCTCGAATTTTCATATACTTCACCGCGTGGAATTCCAGTTATAGTATGTGTGTGTGCGTGTGTACGTGCGTGTTTGCGTGTGTGTGTGTGTGAGTGTGTGTGTGTATGTGTGTGTGTGTCCCTTCGCTCGCAGAGATGAGAAAACAGCGGTGGCCTGTCGTAAGAGGCGACTAATGGATAGGAGTCGAGAGGTGGAGAGTGTGTGCGTGTGCGTGTGTGTGTGTGTGTGCGTGTGTGTGTCCGTTCGGCCTGCAGAGATAAGAACACGGCCGTGGCAAGAAGTCCCTGCCTATCGTAAGAGGAGAATAATGGGTAGAAGTCGAGAGGTAAAGAGTGTATGTGTGTGTGTGCGTTTGTGCGTGCCTGTGTGAGTGTGTGTGTGTATGTGTGTGTGTGTCAGTGTGTGTGTTTCCGGTCAGCTCGCAGATATGAGAACACGGCCGTGGCAAGAAGGCCCTGCCTGTCGTACGGGACGACTAATGGGTAGGAGTCGAGAGGTGAAGAGTGTATGTGTGTGTGTGCGTGTGTGGGTGTGTGTGCGTGTGTAAGCGTGTGTGTATGTGTGTGTGTGTGTGTGTGTCTGTTTGGCTTGCAGAGATAAGAATACGGCCGAGGCAAGAAGGCCCTGCCTCTTGTAAGGGGCGACTAATAAGTAGGAGTCGAGAGGTGAAGAGTGTATGTGTGTGTGCCTGTGTGCGTGTGTTTGTGTGTGTGTGTGTGCGTGTGTGTGTGTCCGTTCGGCTTGCAGAGATAAGAACACGGCCGAGGCAAGAAGGCCCTGCCTGTCGTAAGAGGCGACTAATAGATAGGAGTCGAGAGGTGAAGAATGTATGTGTGTGTGCGTGTGTGCGTGCATGTGTGCGTGTGTGTGTGTTTGTGAGTGTGTGTGTGTGTGTATGTGTGTGAGTGTGTGTGTGTATGTATGTGTGTGTCCGTTCGGCTCGCAGAGATTAGAATACGGCCGAGGCAATAAGTCCATGCCTGTCGTAAGAGGCGACTAATGAATAGGAGTCGAGAGGTGAAGAGTGTATGTGTGTGTGTGTGTGCGTGTGTTTGTGCGTGTGTGAGTGTGTGTGTATATGTGTGAGTGTCCGTTTGGCTTGCAGAGATAAGAACACGGCCGAGGCAAGAAGGCCCTGCCTGTCGTAAGAGGCGACTAATAGATAGGAGTCGAGAGGTGAAGAATGTATGTGTGTGTGCGTGTGTGCGTGCATGTGTGCGTGTGTGTGTGTTTGTGAGTGTGTGTGTGTGTGTATGTGTGTGAGTGTGTGTGTGTATGTATGTGTGTGTCCGTTCGGCTCGCAGAGATTAGAATACGGCCGAGGCAAGAAGGCCCTGCCTGTCGTAAGAGAAGAATAATGGGTAGGAGTCGAGAGGTGAAGAGTGTATGTATGTCTGTGCGTGTGTGCGTGTGTGTGTGAGTGTGTGTGTGTATGTGTGTGTCAGTGTGTGTGTGTCCGGTCGGCTCACAGAGATGAGAACACGGCCGTGGCAAGAAGGCCCTGCCTGTCGTAAGAGGCGACTAATGGTTAGGAGTCGAGAGGTGAAGAGTGTATGTGTGTGTGTGTGTGTGCGTGTGTGCGTGTGTGTGCGTGTGTAAGTGTGTGTGTGTATGTGTGTGTGTCTGTTTGGCTTGCAGAGATAAGAATACGGCCGAGGCAAGAAGGCCATGCTTGCTGTAAGGAGCGACTAATGGGTAGGAGTCGAGAGATGAAGAGTGTACGTGTGTGTGCGTGTGTTCGTTTGTGTGTACGTGTGTATGTGTTTGTGCGTGTGTAAGTGTGTGTGTGTATGGGTGTGTGTGTCCGTTCGACTTGCATAGATAAGAATACGGCCGTGGCAAGAAGGCCATGCTTGCTGTGAGGAGAGACTAATTGGTAGGAGTCGAGAGATATAGATTGTATGTGTGTGTGTGTTTGTTCCTTTGTGTGTGCGTGTGTAAGTGTGTGTGTGTGTGTGTATGTATGTGTGTGTCCGTTCGGCTCACAGAGATAAGAACTCGGCCGTGGCAAGAAGTTCCTGCCTGTCGTAAGATGCGACTAATGGGTAGGAGTCGAGAGGTGAAGAGTGTATGTGTGTGTGCGTGTGTGTGTGTGTGTGTGTGCGTGTGTGAGTAGGTGTGTGTCCGCTCGGCTCGCAGAGATTAGAATACGGCCGAGGCAATAAGTCCATGCCTGTCGTAAGAGGCGACTAATGGGTAGGAGTCGAGAGGTGAAGAGTGTATTTGTGTGTGTGTGTGCATGTGTGCGTGTGTGTGTGAGTGTGTGCCTGTGTGTGTGTGAGTGTGTGTGTGTCTGTTCGGCTTGCAAAGATAAGAACACGGCCGTGGCAAGAAGTCCCTGCCTGTCGTAAGAGGCGACTAATGAATAGGAGTCGAGAGGTGAAGAGTATATGTGTGTGTGTGTGTGTGCGCGTGTGTTTGTGCGTGTGTGAGTGTGTGTGTATATGTGTGTGTGTCCGTCTGGCTTGCAGGGATAAGAATACGGCCGAGGCAAGAAGGCCCTGCCTGTCGTAAGAGAAGAATCATGGGTAGGAGTCGAGAAGTGAAGAGTGTATGTATGTCTGTGCGTGTGTGCGTGCGTGTGTGAGTGTGTGTGTGTGTGTGTATGTGTGTGTCAGTGTGTGTGTGTGTCCGGTCGGCTCACAGAGATGAGAACACGGCCGTGGCAAGAAGGCCCTGCCTGTCGTAAGAGGCGGCTAATGGGTGGGAGTCGAGAGGTGAAGAGTGTATGTATGTGTGTGTGCGTGTGTGCGTATGTGTGCGTGTGTAAGTGTGTGTGTATGTGTGTGTGTCTGTATGGCTTGCAGAGATAAGAATACTGCCAAGGCAAAAAGGCCATGCTTGCTGTAAGGAGCGACTAATGGATAGGAGTCGAGAGATGAAGAGTGTACTTGTGTGTGTGCGTGTGTTCGTTTGTGTGTACGTGTGTATGTGTTTGTGCGTGTGTAAGTGTGTGTGTGTATGGGTGTGTGTGTCCGTTCGGCTTGCATAGATAAGAATACGGCCGTGGCAAGAAGGCCATGCTTGCTGTAAGGAGCGACTAATTGGTAGGAGTCGAGAGATAAAAAATGTGTATGTGTGTGTAAGTTTGTTCCTTTGTGTGTGCGTGTGTAAGTGTGTGTGTATGTATGTGTGTGTCCGTTCGGCTCACAGAGATAAGAACTCGGCCGTGGCAAGAAGTTCCTGCCTGTCGTAAGATGCGACTAATGGGTAGGAGTCGAGAGGTGAAGAGTGTATGTGTGTGCGTGTGCGTGTGCGTGTGTGCGTGTGTGTCTGCGTGTGAGCGTGCGTGTGTGTGTGAGTGTGTGTGTATGTCCGTTCGGCTCGCAGAGATAAGAACATGGCTGTAGCAAGAAGGCCCTGCCTGTTGTAAAGGGCGACTAATAGGTAGGAGTCGAGAGGTGAAGAGTGTATGTGTGTATGCGTGTGTGCGTGTGTGTGCGCGTGTGTGAGTATGTGTGTGTGGCCGTTCGGCTTGCAGAGGTAAGAATACGTCCGTGGCAAGAAGTCCCTGAATGTCGTAAGAGGCGACTAATGGGTAGGAGTCGAGAGGTTAAGAGTGTATGTGTGTGCGTGTGTGTGTGTGAGTATGTGTGTGTGTCCGTTCGGCTTGCAGAGATAAGAACACGGCCGAGGCAAGAAGGCCCTGCCTGTCCTAAGAGGTGACTAGTAGGTAGGAGTCGAGAGGTGGAGAGTGTGTGCGTGTGCGTGTGCGTGTGCGTGTGCGTGTGTGCGTCTGTGTGTCTGCGTGTGAGCGTGCGTGTGTGTGTGAGTGTGTGTGTATATCCGTTCGGCTCGCAGAGATAAGAACATGGCTGTAGCAAGAAGGCCCTGCCTGTTGTAAGGGGCGACTAATGGGTAGGAGTCGAGAGGTAAAGAGTGTATGTGTGTGTGCGTGTGTGCGTGTGTGTGCGCGTGTGTGAGTATGTGTTTGTGTCCGATCGGCTTGCAGAGATAAGAATACGTCCGTGGCAAGAAGTCCCTGAATGTCGTAAGAGGCGACTAATGGATAGGAGTCGAGAGGTGGAGAGTGTGTGCGTGTGCGTGTGCGTGTGCGTGTGCGTGTGTGCGTGTGTGCCTGTGTGCCTGTGTGCGTGTAAGTGTGTGTGTGTGTGCGGTCGGCTCGCAGAGATAAGAACACGGCCGTGGCAAGAAGGCCCTGCCTGTCGTAAGAGGCGACTATTGGGTAGGAGTCGAGAGGTGAAGAATGTATGTGCGTGTGTGTGTGTGCCTGTGTGCGTGTGTGTGCGTGTGTGAGTGTTTGTGTATGTGTGTATGTCCGTTTGGCTTGCAGAGATAAGAATACGGCCGAGGCAAGAAGGCCCTGCCTATCGTAAGAGGCGACTAATTGGTAGGAGTCGAGAGGTGAAGAGTGTACGTGTGTGCGTGTGTGCGTGTGTGTGCGTGTGTAAGTATGTGTGTGTGTCGGTTCGGCTTGCAGAGATAAGAGCACGGCCGAGACAAGAAGGCCCTGCCTGTCGTAAGAGGCGACTAATAGGTAGGAGTCGAGAGGTGGAGAGTGCGTGCGTGTGCGTGTGCGTGTGTGCGTGTGTGTGTCTTCGTGTGAGTGTGCGTGTGTGTGTGAGTGTGTGTGTATGTCCGTTCGGCTCGCAGAGATAAGAACATGGCTGTGGCAAGAAGGCCCTACCTGTTGTAAAGGGCGACTAATTGGTAGGAGTCGAGAGGTGAAGAGTGTACGTGTGTGCGTGTGTGCGTGTGTGTGCGTGTGTAAGTATGTGTGTGTGTCGGTTCGGCTTGCAGAGATAAGAGCACGGCCGAGACAAGAAGGCCCTGCCTGTCGTAAGAGGCGACTAATAGGTAGGAGTCGAGAGGTGGACAGTGTGTGCGTGTGCGAGTGCATGTGCGTGTGTGCGTGTGTGTGTCTGCGTGTGAGCGTGCGTGTGTGTGTGAGTGTGTGTGTATGTCCGTTCGGCTCGCAGAGATAAGAATACGTCCGTGGCAAGAAGTCCCTGAATGTCGTAAGAGGCGACTAATGGGTAGGAGTCGAGAGGTTAAGAGTGTATGTATGTGTGTGTGAGTGTGTGTGTGTCCGTTCGGCCTGCAGAGATAAGAATACGTCCGGGGCAAGAAGGCCCTGCCTGTCTTAAGAGGCGACTAATGGATAGGAGTCGATGGGTGGAGGGTGTGTGCGTGTGCGTGTACGTGTGCGTTTGCGTGTGCGTGTGTGCGTGTGTGCCTGTGTGCGTGTAAGTGTGTGTGTATGTGTGTGTGAGTGTGTGTGTGTGCGGTCGGCTCGCAGACATAAGAACACGGCCGTGGCAAGAAGGCCCTGCCTGTCGTAAGAGGCGACTAATGGGTAGGAGTCGAGAGGTGAAGAGTGTATGTGTGTGTGTGTGTGCCTGTGTGCGTGTGTGTGCGTGTGTGAGTGTGTGTGTATGTGTGTGTGTCCGTTTGGCTGCAGAGATAAGAATACGGCCGAGGCAAGAAGGATCTGCCTCTTGTAAGGGGCGACTAATAAGTAGGAGTCGGGAGGTGTAGAGTGTATGTGTGTGTGTGTGCGTGTGTGTGTGCGTGTGTGAGTATGTGTGTGTGTTAATTCGGCTTGCAGAAATAAGAACACGACCGAGGCAAGAAGGCCCTGCCTGTCGTAAGAGGCGACTAATAGGTAGGAGTCGAGAGGTATAGAGTGTGTGCGTGTGCGTGTGCGTGTGCGTGTGTGCGTGTGTGTGTCTGCGTGTGAGCGTGCGTGTGTGTGTGAGTGTGTGTGTATGTCTGTTCGGCTCGCAGAGATAAGAATACGTCCGTGGCAAGAAGTCCCTGAATGTCGTAAGAGGCGACTAATGGGTAGGAGTCGAGAGGTTAAGAGTGTATGTGTGTGTGTGTGAGTGTGTGTGTGTCCGTTTGGCCTGCAGAGATAAGAATACGTCCTTGGCAAGAAGGCCCTGCCTGTCTTAAGAGGCGACTAATGGATAGGAGTCGAGAGGTGGAGAGTGTGTGCGTGTGCGTGTGCGTGTGCGTTTGCGTGTGCGTGTATGCGTGTGTGCCTGTATGCGTGTAAGTGTGTGTGTATGTGTGTGTGTGAGTGTGTGTGTGTGCGGTCGGCTCGCAGAGATAAGAACACGGCCGTGGCAAGAAGGCCCTGCCTGTCGTAAGAGGCGACTAATGGGTAGGAGTCGAGAGGTGAAGAGTGTATGTGTGTATGTGTGTGCCTGTGTGCGTGTGTGTGCGTGTGTGAGTGTGTGTGTATGTGTGTGTGTCCGTTTGGATGCAGAGATAAGAATACGGCCGAGGCAAGAATGATCTGCCTCTTGTAAAGGGCGACTAATTAGTAGGAGTCGGGAGGTGAAGAGTGTATGTGTGTGTGCGTGTGTGCGTGTGTGTGTGCGTGTGTGAGTATGTGTGTGTGTTAGTGCGGCTTGCAGAAATAAGAACACGACCGAGGCATGAAGGCCCTGCCTATCGTAAGAGGCGACTAATAGGTAGGAGTCGAGAGGTGAAGAGTGTATGTGTGTGTGTGCGTGTGTGCGTGTGTGTGTGCGTGTGTGAGTATGTGTGTGTGTGTATGTTGGGCTTGCAGAGATAAGAACACGGCCGAGGCAAGAAGGCCCTGCCTGTCGTAAGAGGCGACTAATAGGTAGGAGTCGAGAGGTGAAGAGTGTATGTGTGTGTATGTGCCTGTGTGCGTGTGTGTGTGTGTGTGTGCGTGTGTGAGTATGTGTGTGTGTCCGTTCGGCTTGCAGAGATAAGAACACGGCCGTGGCAAGAAGGCCCTGCCTTTCGTAAGAGGCGACTAATGGGTAGGAGTCGAGAGGTGAAGAGTGTATTTGTGTGTGTGTGTGTGTGTGTGCGTGCGTGTGTGTGTCAGTGTGTGTGTCCGTTCGGCTCACAGAGATAACAACTCGGCCGTGGCAAGAAGTTCCTGCCTGTCGTAGGGGGCGACTAATGGGTAGGAGTCGACAGGTGAAGAGTTTATGTGTGTGTATGTGTGTGCGTGTGTGTGTGTGCGTGTGTGAGTATGTGTGTGTGTAACGATGCTCTGATCGTTTAACAGTTCGAACTGTGGGAGTGTCAATATTTGCGCATCCGCTTCTACAACCTGACGGCGTAGTGGGATTCAAACGGCTATTTAAGGCGTGTGAATAGCGGAATTAGACAGTCTTGTAGCTAGCGCTCTAGGCTCCCTGACTCGCCGGTGTAGTGAACCAGCGAGCCATTCTGGACAGAGATAGTTCCGTATTGAGGATCATACTCTGTCCCTAACCAAGCGAAACCCATCGGTATTGCGTATTAAGCATTACCGTGGATCTGCACAGAACCAACCGGGACAGAGATTTCCGTATTGAGGATCATACTCTGTCCTTAGCCAAGCGGAACCCGTCGGCATTGTGTATTGAACATTGCCGCGGGTCTGCACAGCTAAATATTTTGTTTGCGAGCATATTCGGAGCTTTCGCTGAATTGAAGCGAAAGCGAGTATATTAGTAGTACTAATTAATTTCTTTTCTTTTATAGACGTTTGCCGGGGAATTCATTCATCGCGGGACCCAGACGGAAACGTAGAATTCATTTTGTTTTTGTTTTATAAGTATACAACGTAGAATTCCTTTTTTTAATTTTTATTTATTGTATATACTAAATTAATAGATTTATTTTTATTTCAAACCTGTGTTTTACTGAGTCTGTCGCCCCGAAAGAGCTACCCATCTCATGTGTTAGTTCGGCTTGCAGAAATAAGAACACGACCGAGGCAAGAAGGCCCTGCCTATCGTAAGAGGCGACTTATAGGTAGGAGTCGAGAGGTGAAGAGTGTATGTGTGTGTGCGTGTGTGCGTGTGTGTGTGAGTGTGTGAGTATGTGTGTGTGTCCGTTCGGCTTGCAGAGATAAGAACACGGCCGAGGCAAGAAGGCCATGCTTGCTGTAAGGAGCGACTAATGGGTAGGAGTCGAGAGATGAAGAGTGTACGTGTGTGTGCGTGTGTTCGTTTGTGTGTACGTGTGTATGTGTTTGTGCGTGTGTAAGTGTGTGTGTGTATGGGTGTGTGTGTCCGTTCGACTTGCATAGATAAGAATACGGCCGTGGCAAGAAGGCCATGCTTGCTGTAAGGAGAGACTAATTGGTAGGAGTCGAGAGATATAGATTGTATGTGTGTGTGTGTTTGTTCCTTTGTGTGTGCGTGTGTAAGTGTGTGTGTGTGTATGTATGTGTGTGTCCGTTCGGCTCACAGAGAAAAGAACTCGGCCGTGGCAAGAAGTTCCTGCCTGTCGTAAGATGCGACTAATGGGTAGGAGTCGAGAGGTGAAGGGTGTATGTGTGTGTGCGTGTGTGTGTGTGTGTGCGTGTGTGAGTAGGTGTGTGTCCGTTCGGCTCGCAGAGATTAGAATACGGCCGAGGCAATAAGTCCATGCCTGTCGTAAGAGGCGACTAATGGGTAGGAGTCGAGAGGTGAAGAGTGTATTTGTGTGTGTGTGTGTGTGCGTGTGTGCGTGTGTGTGTGAGTGTGTGCCTGTGTGTGTGTGAGTGTGTGTGTGTGTCCGTTCGGCTTGCAGAGATAAGAACACGGCCGTGGCAAGAAGTCCCTGCCTGTCGTAAGAGGCGACTAATGAATAGGAGTCGAGAGGTGAAGAGTGTATGTGTGTCTGTGCGTGTGTGCGTGCGTGTGTGAGTGTGTGTGTGTGTGTGTGTATGTGTGTGTCAGTGTGTGTGTGTCCGGTCGGCTCACAAAGATAAGAATACGTCCGTGGCAAGAAGGCCCTGCCTGTCGTAAGAGGCGACTAATGGGTAGGAGTCGAGAGGTGAAGAGTGTATGTGTGTGTGTGTGTGCGTGTGTGCGTGTGTGTGCGTGTGTAAGTGTGTGTGTATGTGTGTGTGTCTGTTTGGCTTGCAGAGATAAGAATACGGCCGAGGCAAGAAGGCCATGCTTGCTGTAAGGAGCGACTAATGGGTAGGAGTCGAGAGATGAAGAGTGTACGTGTGTGTGTGCGTGTGTTCGTTTGCGTGTACGTGTGTATGTGTTTGTGCGTGTGTAAGTGTGTGTGTGTATGGGTGTGTGTGTCCGTTCGACTTGCATAGAAAAGAATACAGCCGTGGCAAGAAGGCCATGCTTGCTGTAAGGAGCGACTAATTGGTAGGAGTCGAGAGATATAGAGTGTATGTGTGTGTGTGTTTGTTCCTTTGTGTGTGCGTGTGTAAGTGTGTGTGTGTGTATGTATGTGTGTGTCCGTTCGGCTCACAGAGATAAGAACTCGGCCGTGGCAACAAGTTCCTGCCTGTCGTAAGATGCGACTAATGGGTAGGAGTCGAGAGGTGAAGAGTGTATGTGTGTGTGCGTGTGTGTGTGTGCGTGTGTGAGTAGGTGTGTGTCCGTTCGGCTCGCAGAGATTAGAATACGGCCGAGGCAAGAAGGCCCTGCCTGTCGTAAGAGAAGAATAATGGGTAGGAGTCGAGAGGTAAAGAGTGTATGTGTGTCTGTGCGTGTGTGCGTGCGTGTGTGAGTGTGTGTGTGTATGTGTGTGTGTTAGTGTGTGAGTGTCCGGTCGGCTCACAGAGATGAGAACAGGGCCGTGGCAAGAAGGCCCTGCCTGTCGTAAGAGGCGACTAATGGGTAGGAGTCGAGAGGTGAAGAGTGTATGTGTGTGTGTGCGTGTGTGCGTATGTGTGCGTGTGTAAGTGTGTGTGTATGTGTGTGTGTCTGTTTGGCTTGCAGAGATAAGAATACTGCCGAGGCAAGAAGGCCATGCTTGCTGTAAGGAGCAACTAATGGATAGGAGTCGAGAGATGAAGAGTGTACTTGTGTGTGTGTGCGTGTGTTCGTTTGTGTGTACGTGTGTATGTGTTTGTGCGTGTGTAAGTGTGTGTGTGTGTATGGGTGTGTGTGTCCGTTCGGCTTGCATAGATAAGAATACGGCCGTGGCAAGAAGGCCATGCTTGCTGTAAGGAGCGACTAATTGGTAGGAGTCGAGAGATGAAAAATGTGTATGTGTGTGTGTGTTTGTTCCTTTGTGTGTGCGTGTGTAAGTGTGTGTGTGTATGTATGTGTGTGTCCGTTCGGCTCACAGAGATAAGAACTCGGCCGTGGCAAGAAGTTCCTGCCTGTCGTAAGATGCGACTAATGGGTAGGAGTCGAGAGGTGAAGAGTGTATGTGTGTGCGTGTGCGTGTGCGTATGTGCGTGTGTGTCTGCGTGTGAGCGTGCGTGTGTGTGTGAGTGTGTGTGTATGTCCGTTCGGCTCGCAGAGATAAGAACATGGCTGTAGCAAGAAGGCCCTGCCTGTTGTAAGGGGCGACTACTAGGTAGGAGTCGAGAGGTGAAGAGTGTATGTGTGTGTGCGTGTGTGCGTGTGTGTGCGCGTGTGTGAGTATGTGTGTGTGTCCGTTCGGCTTGCAGAGATAAGAATACCTCCGTGGCAAGAAGTCCCTGAATGTCGTAAGAGGCGACTAATGGATAGGAGTCGAGAGGTGGAGAGTGTGTGCGTGTGCGTGTGCGTTTGCGTGTGTGCGTGTGTGCCTGTATGCGTGTAAGTGTGTGTGTGTGCGGTCGGCTCGCAGAGATAAGAACACGGCCGAGGCAAGAAGTCCCTGCCTATCGTAAGAGGCGACTAATTGGTAGGAGTCGAGAGGTGAAGAGTGTACGTGTGTGTGCGTGTGTGCGTGTGTGTGTGCGTGTGTAAGTATGTGTGTGTCCGTTCCGCTCGCAGAGATAAGAATACGTCTGTGGCAAGAAGTCCCTGAATGTCGTAAGAGGCGACTAATGGGTAGGAGTCGAGAGGTTAAGAGTGTATGTGTGTGTGTGTGAGTGTGTGTGTGTCCGTTCGGCCTGCAGAGATAAGAATACGTCTGTAGCAAGAAGGCCCTGCCTGTCTTAAGAGGCGACTAATGGATAGGAGTCGAGAGATGGAGAGTGTGTGCGTGTGCGTGTGCGTGTGCGTTTGCGTGTGCGTGTGTGCGTGTGTGCGTGTGTGCGTGTGTGCGTGTAAGTGTGTGTGTATGTGTGTGTGTGAGTATGTGTGTGTGCGGTCGGCTCGCAGAGATAAGAACACGGCCGTGGCAAGAAGGCCCTGCCTGTCGTAAGAGGCGACTAATGGGTAGGAGTCGAGAGGTGAAGAGTGTATGTGTGTGTGTGTGTGTGCCTGTGTGCGTGTGTGTGCGTGTGTGAGTGTGTGTGTATGTGTGTGTGTCCGTTTGGCTGCGGAGATAAGAATACGGCCGAGGCAAGAAGGATGTGCCTCTTGTAAGGGGCGACTAATAAGTAGGAGTCGGGAGGTGACGAGTGTATGTGTGTGTGTGCGTGTGTGCGTGTGTGTGTGCGTGTGTGAGTATGTGTGTGTGATATTTCGGCTTGCAGAAATAAGAACACGACCGAGGCAAAAAGGCCCTGCCTATCGTAAGAGGCGACTAATAGGTAGGAGTCGAGAGGTGAAGAGTGTATGTGTGTTTGCGTGTGTGCGTGTGTGTGTGCGTGTGTGAGTATTTGTGTGTGTCCGTTCGGCTTGCAGAGATAAGAACACGGCCGAGGCAAGAAGGCCCTGCCTTTCGTAAAAGGCGACTAATGGGTAGGAGTCGAGAGGTGAAGAGTGTATTTGTGTGTGTGTGTGTGTGTGTGTGTGTGCGTGCGTGTGTGTATCAGTGTGTGTGTCCGTTCGGCTCACAGAGATAAGAACTCGGCCGTATCAAGAAGTTCCTGCCTGTCGTAGGAGGCGACTAATGGGTAGGAGTCGACAGGTGAAGAGTGTATGTGTGTGTGTATGTGTGTGCGTATGTGTGTGCGTGTGTGAGTATGTGTGTGTGTTAGTTCGGCTTGCAGAAATAAGAACACGGCCGAGGCAAGAAGGCCCTGCCTATCGTAAGAGGCGACTAATAGGTAGGAGTCGAGAGGTGAAGAGTATATGTGTGTATGTGTGTGTGTGCCTGTGTGCGTGTGTGTGTGTGTGCGTGTGTGAGTATGTGTGTGTGTCCGTTCGGCTTGCAGAGATAAGAATACGTCCGTGGCAAAAAGTCCCTAAATGTCGTAAGAGGCGACTAATGGATAGGAGCCGAGAGGTGAAGAATGTATGTGTGTGTGTGTGTGCCTGTGTGCGTGAGTGTGCGTGTGTGAGTGTGTGTGTATGTGTGTATGTCCGTTTGGCTTGCAGAGATAAGAACACGGCCGAGGCAAGAAGGCCCTGCCTGTCCTAAGAGGCGACTAATAGGTAGGAGTGGAGAGGTGGAGAGTGTGTGCGTGTGCGTGTGCGTGTGCGTGTGTGTGTGCGTGTGTGCCTGTGTGCGTGTAAGTGTGTGTGTGTGTGCGGTCGGCTCGCAGAGATAAGAACACGGCCGTGGCAAGAAGGCCCCGCCTGTCGTAAGAGGCGACTAATGTGTAGGAGCCGAGAGGTGAAGAATGTATGTGTGTGTGTGTGATCGTTTGTGTGTGCGTGTGTAAGTGTGTGTGTGTATGTATGTGTGTGTCCGTTCGGCTCGCAGAGATTAGAATACGGCCGAGGCAAGAAGGACATGCCTATCGTAAGAGGCGACTAATTGGTAGGAGTCGAGAGGTGAAAAGTGTACGTGTGTGTGCGTGTGTGCGTGTGTGTGTGCGTGTGTAAGTATGTGTGTGTGTCCGTTCGGCTTGCAGAGATAAGAACACGGCCGAGGCAAGAAGGCCCTGCCTGTTGTAAGGGGCGACTAATAGGTAGGAGTCGAGAGGTGAAGAGTGCATGTGTGTGTGCGTGTGTGCGTGTGTGTGTGCGTGTGTAAGTATGTATCTGTGTCGGTTCGGCTTGCAGAGATAAGAACACGGCCGAGGCAAGAAGGCCCTGCCTGTCGTAAGAGGCGACTAATAGGTAGGAGTCGAGAGGTGGAGAGTGTGTGCGTGTGCGTGTGCGTGTGCGTGTGTGCGTGTGTGTGTCTGCGTGAGAGCGTGCGTGTGTGTGTGAGTGTGTGTGTATGTCCGTTCGGCTCGCAGAGATAAGAATACGTCCGTGGCAAGAAGTCCCTGAATGTCGTAAAAGGCGACTAAAGGGTAGGAGTCGAGAGGTTAAGAGTGTATGTGTGTGTGTGTGAGTGTGTGTGTGTCCGTTCGGCCTGCAGAGATAAGATTACGTCCGTGGCAAGAAGGCCCTGCCTGTCTTAAGAGGCGACTAATGGATAGGAGTCGAGAGGTGGAGAGTGTGTGCGTGTGCGTGTGCGTGTGCGTGTGCGTTTGCGTGTGCGTGTATGCGTGTGTGCCTGTGTGCGTGAAAATGTGTGTGTATGTGTGTGTGAGTGTGTGTGTGTGGGGTCGGCTCGTAGAGATAAGAACACGGCCGTGGCAAGAAGGCCCTGCCTGTCGTAAGAGGCGACTAATGGGTAGGAGTCGAGAGGTGAAGAGTGTATGTGTGTGTGTGTGTGTGTGTGTGTGTGTGTGTGTGTGTGTGTGTGTGTGCGTGTGTGTGCGTTTGTGAGTGTGTCCGTTTGGCTGCAGAGATAAGAATACGGCGAAGGCAAGAAGGATCTGCCTCTTGTAAGGGGCGACTAATAAGTAGGAGTCGGGAAGTGAAGAGTGTATGTGTGTGTGTGCGTGTGTGCGTGTGTGTGTGGGTGTGTGAGTGTGTGTGTGTGTTAGTTCGGCTTGCAGAAATAAGCACACCACCGAGGCAAGAAGGCCCTGCCTATCGTAAGTGGCGGCTAATAGGTAGGAGTCGAGAGGTGAAGAGTGTATGTGTGTGTGTGCGTGTGTGCGTGTGTGTGTGCGTATGTGAGTATGTGTGTGTGTCCGTTCGGCTTGCAGAGATAAGAACACGGCCGAGGCAAGAAGGCCCTGCCTGTCGTAAGAGGCGACTAATAGATAGGAGTCGAGAGGTGAAGAGTGTATATGTGTGTGGGTGTGCCTGTGTGCGTGTGTATTTGTGTGTGCGTGTGTGAGTATGTGTGTGTGTCCGTTCGGCTTGCAGAGATAAGAACACGGCCGTGGCAAGAAGGCCCTGCCTTTCGTAAGAGGCGACTAATGGGTAGGAGTCGAGAGGTGAAGAGTGTATTTGTGTGTGGGTGTGTGTGTGTGCGTGCGTGTGTGTGTCAGTGTGTGTGTCCGTTCGGCTCACAGAGATAAGAACTCGGCCGTGGCAAGAAGTTCCTGCCTGTCGTAGGAGGCGACTAATGGGTTGGAGTCGACAGGAGAAGAGTGTATGTGTGTGTATGTGTGTGCGTGTGTGTGTGCGTGTGTGAGTATGTGTGTGTGTTAGTTCGGCTTGCAGAAATAAGAACACGACCGAGGCAAGAAGGCCCTGCCTATCGTAAGAGGCGACTAATAGGTAGGAGTCGAGAGGTGAAGAGTGTATGTGTGTGTGTGCGTGTGTGCGTCTGTTTGTGCGTGTGTGAGTATGTGTGTGTGTGTCCGTTCGGCTTGCAGAGATAAGAACACGGCCGTGGCAAGAAGGCCCTGCCTTCCGTAAGAGGCGACTAATGGGTAGGAGTCGAGAGGTGAAGAGTGTATTTGTGTGTGTGTGTGTGTGTGCGTGCGTGTGTGTGTCAGTGTGTGTGTCCGTTCTGCTCACAGAGATAAGAACTCGGCCGTGGCAAGAAGTTCCTGCCTGTCGTAGGAGGCGACTAATGGGTTGGAGTCGACAGGAGAAGAGTGTATGTGTGTGTATGTGTGTGCGTGTGTGTGCGTGTGTGAGTATGTGTGTGTGTTATTTCGGCTTGCAGAAATAAGAACACGACCGAGGCAAGAAGGCCCTGCCTATCGTAAGAGGCGACTAATAGGTAGGAGTCGAGAGGTGAAGAGTGTATGTGTGTGTGCGTGTATGTGTGTGTGTGTGCGTGTGTGAGTATGTGTGTGTGTCCGTTCGGCTTGCAGAGATAAGAACACGGCCGAGGCAAGAAGGCCCTGCCTGTCGTAAGAGGCGACTAATAGGTAGGAGTCGAGAGGTGGAGAGTGTGTGAGTGTGCGTGTGGGTGTGCGTGTGTGCGTGTGTGTGTCTGCGTGTGAGCGTGCGTGTGTGTGTGAGTGTGTGTGTGTCCCTTCGGCCCGCAGAGATAAGAATACGTCAGTGGCAAGAAGGCCCCTGCCTGTCTTAAGAGGCGACTAATGGATAGGAGTCGAGAGGTGAAGAGTGTGTGCGTGTGCGTGTGCGTCTGCATGTGTGCGTGTGTGCCTGTGTGCGTGTAAGTGTGTGTGTATGTGTGTGTGAGTGTGTGTGTGTGCGGTCGGCTCGCAGAGATAAGAACACGGCCGTGGCAAGAAGGCCCTGCCTGTCGTAAGAGTCGACTAATGGGTAGGAGTCGAGAGGTGAAGAGTGTATGTGTGTGTGTGCCTGTGTGCGTGTGTGTGCGTGTATGAGTATGTGTGTGTGTTAGTTCGGCTTGCAGAAATAAGAACACGACCGAGGCAAGAAGGCCCTGCCTATCGTAAGAGGCGACTAATAGGTAGGAGTCGAGAGCTGAAGAGTGTATGTGTGTGTGTGCGTGTGTGCGTGTGTGTGTGCGTGTGTGAGTATGTGTGTGTGTCCGTTCGGCTTGCAGAGATAAGAACACGGCCGAGGCAAGAAGGCCATGCTTGCTGTAAGGAGCGACTAATGGATAGGAGTCGAGAGATGAAGAATGTACTTGTGTGTGTGCGTGTGTTCGTTTGTGTGTACGTGTGTATGTGTTTGTGCGTGTGTAAGTGTGTGTGTGTGTATGGGTGTGTGTGTCCGTTCGGCTTGCATAGATCAGAATACGGCCGTGGCAAGAAGGCCATGCCTGCTGTAAGGAGCGACTAATTGGTAGGAGTCGAGAGATAAAAAATGTGTATGTGTGTGTGTGTTTGTTCCCTTGTGTGTGCGTGTGTAAGTGTGTGTGTGTATGTATGTGTGTGTCCGTTCGGCTCACAGAGATAAGAACTCGGCCGTGGCAAGAAGTTCCTGCCTGTCGTAGGAGGCGACTAATGGGTAGGAGTCGACAGGTGAAGAGTGTATGTGTGTGTGTATGTGTGTGCGTATGTGTGTGCGTGTGTGAATATGTGTGTGTGTTAGTTCGGCTTGCAGAAATAAGAACACGACCGAGGCAAGAAGGCCCTGCCTATCGTAAGAGGCGACTAATGGGTAGGAGTCGAGAGGTGAAGAATGTATGTGTGTGTGTGTGTGTGCCTGTGTGCGTGTGTGTGTGTGTGCGTGTGTGAGTATGTGTGTGTGTCCGTTCGGCTTGCAGAGATAAGAACACGGCCGTGGCAAGAAGGACCTGCCTTTCGTAAGAGGCGACTAATGGGTAGGAGTCGAGAGATGGAGAGTGTGTGCGTGGTGCGTGTGCGTGTGCGTGTGTGTGTGTGCGTGTGTGCCTGTGTGCGTGTAAGTGTGTGTGTGTGCGGTAGGCTCGCAGAGATAAGAACACGGCCGTGGCAAGAAGGCCCTGCCTGTCGTAAGAGGCGACTAATGGGTAGGAGCCAGGAGGTGAAGAGTGTATGTGTGTGTGTGTGCCTGTGTGCGTGTGTGTGTGTGTGTGCGTGTGTGAGTATGTATGTGTGTCCGTTCGGCTTGCAGAGATAAGAACACGGCCGTGGCAAGAAGGCCCTGCCTTTCGTAAGAGGCGACTAATGGGTAGGAGTCGAGAGGTGA
>NW_027311886.1:1060000-1070000 GCF_040954645.1 Diabrotica undecimpunctata
GACGACTAATAGGTAGGAGTCGAGAGGTGAAGATTGTATGTGTGTGTGCGTGTGTGCGTATGTGTGTGCGAGTGTGAGTATGTGTGTGTGTCCGTTCGGCTTGCATAGATAAGAATACGGCCGTGGCAAGAAGGCCATGCTTGCTGTAAGGAGCGACTAATTGGTAGGAGTCGAGAGATGAAGAGTGTATGTGTGTGTGTGTGTGTGTTTGTGTGTTCCTTTGTGTTTGCGTGTGTAAGTGTGTGTGTATGTATGTGTGTGTCCGTTCGGATTGCAGAAATTAGAATACGACCGAAGCAAGAAGGCCATGCCTGTCGTAAGAGGCGTCTAATGGGTAGAAGTCGAGAGGTGGAGAGTGAATTTGTGTGTGTGTGTGTGTGTGTGTGCGTGCGTGTGTGTGTCACTGTTTGTGTCCTTTCGGCTCACAGAGATAAGAACTCGGCCGTGGCAAGAAGTTCCTGCCTGTCGTAAGAGGCGACTAATGGGTAGGAGTCGAGAGGTGAAGAGTGTATGTGTGTGTGCGTGTGTGCGTGTGTGTGTGCGTGTGTGAGTATGTGTGTGTGTTAGTTCGGCTTGCAGAGATAAGAACTTGACCGAGGCAAGAAGGCCCTGCCTATCGTAAGAGGCGTCTAATAGGTAGGAGTCGAGAGGTGAAGAATGTATGTGTGTGTGCGTGTGTGCGTGTGTGTGTGTGTGTGAGTGTATGTGTGTGTGCGTGTGTGCGTGCGTGTGTGCGTGTGTGTGTGCGTGTGTGCGTGTGTGTTTGCCTGTGTGTGTGTCTTTGAGTGGCAAGAAGGATCTGCCTCTTGTAAGGGGCCACTAATAAGTAGGAGTCGGGAGGTGAAGAGAGTATGTGTGTGTGTGCGTGTGTGCGTGTGTGTGTGCGTGTGTGAGTATGTGTGTGTGTTAGTTCGGCTTGCATAAATAAGAACACGACCGAGGCAAGAAGGCCCTGCCTATCGTAAGAGGCGACTAATAGGTAGGAGTCGAGAGGTGAAGAGTGCATGTGTGTGTGTGCGTGTGTGCGTGTGTGCGTGCGTGTGTGTGTAAGTGTGTGTGCGTGTTGGCCTGCGTATATGTGTATGTGTTTGTGAGTGTGTGTGTGTATGTGTGTGTCCCTTCTGCTCGCAAAGATAAGAAAACAGCCGTGGCAAGAAGGCCATGCAAATCGTACGGGGCGACTTATGGGTAGGAGTCGAGAGGTGAAGAGTATATGTGTGTGTGTGCGTGTGTGCGTGTTTGTGTGTGTGTGAGTGTATGTGTGTGTGCGTGTGGGTCTGCGTGTATGTGTATGTGTTTGTGAGTGTGTGTGTGTATGTGTGTGTCCCTTCTGCTCGCAAAGATAAGAAAACAGCCGTGGCAAGAAGGCCATGCAAATCGTACGGGGCGACTTATGGGTAGGAGTCGAGAGGTGAAGAGTATATGTGTGTGTGTGCGTGTGTGTGTGCGTGTGTGAGTATGTGTGTGTGTGTCCGTTCGGCTTGCAGAGATAAGAACAGGGCCGAGGCAAGAAGGCCCTGCCTGTCGTAAGAGGCGACTAATAGGTAGGAGTCGAGTGGTGAAGAATGTATGTGTGTGTGCGTGTGTGTGTGTGAGTGTATGTGTGTGTGCGTCTTTAGTGCGTGTGTGCGTGTGCGTGTCCGTGTGTGCGTACGTGTGTGCGTGTTTGTGTGTGTTTGTGAGTGTGTGAGTATGTGTGTGTGTTAGTTCGGCTTGCAGAAATAAGAACACGACCGAGGCAAGAAGGCCCTGCCTATCGTAAGAGGCGACTAATAGGTAGGAGTCGAGAGGTGAAGAGTGCATGTGTGTGTGCGTGTGTGCGTGTGTGTGTGCGTGTGTGAGTATGTGTGTGTGTTAGTTCGGCTTGCAGAGATAAGAACTTGACCGAGGCAAGAAGGCCCTGCCTATCGTAAGAGGCGTCTAATAGGTAGGAGTCGAGAGGTGAAGAATGTATGTGTGTGTGCGTGTGTGCGTGTTTGTGTGTTTGTGAGTGTATGTGTGTGTGCGTGTGTGCGTGCGTGTGTGTGTCAGTGTGTGTGTCCTTTCGGCTCACAGAGATAAGAACTCGGCCGTGGCAAGAAGTTCCTGCCTGTCGAAAGAGGCGACTAATGGGTAGGAGTCGAGAGGTGAAGAGTGTATGTGTGTGTGCGTGTGTGCGTGTGTGTGTGCGTGTGTGAGTATGTGTGTGTGTGTTAGTTCGGCTTGCAGAGATAAGAACTTGACCGAGGCAAGAAGGCCCTACCTATCGTAAGAGGCGTCTAATAGGTAGGAGTCGAGAGGTGAAGAATGTATGTGTGTGTGCGTGTGTGCGTGTGTGTGTGCGTGTGTGTGTGCGTGTGTGCGTGCGTGTTTGCCTGTGTGTGTGTGTTTGTGAGTGTGTGTGTGTGTGTGTATGTGTGTGTGTGAGTGTATGTGTGTGTGCGTGTGTGCGTGCGTGTGTGCGTGTGTGTGTGCGTGTGTGCGTGCGTGTTTGCCTGTGTGTGTGTGTTTGTGAGTGTGTGTGTCTGTGTGTGTGTGTATGTGTGTGTGTGTCTTCGGCTCGCAGAGATAAGAACACAGCCGCGGCAAGAAAGCCATGCCAGTCGTAAGGGGCGACTAATGGGTAGGAGTCGCGAGGAGAAGAGTGTATGTGTGCGTGCGTGTGTGAGTATGTGTGTGTGTCCGTTCGGCTTGCAGAGATAAGAACACGGCCGAAGCAAGAAGGCCCTGCCTGTCGTAAGAGGCGACGAATAGGTAGGAGTCAAGAGGTGAAGAATGTATGTGTGTGTGCGTGTGTGCGTGTATGTGTGTGTTCGTGTGTGCATGTGTGCGTGTGTGTGTGCGTGTGTGCGTTCGTGTTTGCGTGTGTGTGTGTTTTTGTGAGTGTGTGTGTGTGTATGTGTGTGTGCGTCTTCGGCTCGCAGAGATAAGAAAACAGCCGTGGCAAGAAAGCCATGCTAGTCGTAAGGGGCGACTAATGGGTAGGAGTCGAGAGGTGAAGAATGTATTTGTGCGTGCGTGTGTGCGTGTGTGTGTGTGAGTGTGTGTGTGTATGTGTGTGTGTCCCTTCGGCTCGCAGAGATAACAAAACTGCGGTGGCAAGAAGGCAATGCCTGTCGTAAAAGGCGACTAATGGGTTGGAGTCGAGAGGTGAAGAGTGTACGTGTGTGCGCGTGTGTGTGTGTGTGTGTGAATGTGTGTGTGTGTGTGTGTGAATGTGTGTGTGTATGTGTGTGTATGTGTGTGTGTGTCCCTTCGGCTCGCAGAGATAAAAATACAGCCGTGGTAAGAAGGCCATGCCTGTCGTAAGAGGCGACTAATGGGTAGGAGTCGAGAGGTGGAGAGTGTATCTGTGTGTGTGTGTGCGTGTGTGCGTGTGTGCGTGTGTGCGTGTGTGCGTGTGTTTGTGCATGTGTGAGTGTTTGTGTGTGTATGTGTGCGTGTGTGCGTGCGTGTGTGTGTAAGTGTGTGTGTCCGTTCGGGTTGCAAAGATAAGAATACGGCCGAGTCAAGAAGGCCCTGCCTGTCTTAAGAGGCGACTAATAGGTAGGAGTCGAGAGGTGAAGAATGTATGTGTGTGTGCGTGTGTGCGTGTTTGTGTGTGTGTGAGTGTATGTGTGTGTGCGTGTGGGCCTGCGTGTATGTGTGTGTGTTTGTGAGTGTGTGTGTGTTTGTGAGTGTGTGTGTGTGTATGTGTGTGTCCCTTCTGCTCGCAGAGGTAAGAAAACAGCCGTGGCAAGAAGGCCATGCAAATCGTACGGGGCGACTAATGGGTAGGAGTCGAGAGGTGAAGAGTGTATGTGTGTGTGTGCGTGTGTGCGTGTGTGTGTGCGTGTGTGAGTATGTGTGTGTGTGTTCGTTCGGCTTGCAGAGATAAGAACACGGCCGAGGCAAGAAGGCCCTGCCTGTTGTAAGAGGCGACTAATAGGTAGGAGTCGAGTGGTGAAGAATGTATGTGTGTGTGCGTGTGTGCGTGTGTGTGTGTGAGTGTATGTGTGTGTGCGTCTGTGCGTGCGTGTGTGCGTGTTCGTGTCCGTGTGTGCGTACTTGTGTGCGTGTTTGTGTGTGTTTGTGAGTGTGTGAGTATGTGTGTGTGTTAGTTCGGCTTGCAGAAATAAGAACACGACCGAGGCAAGAAGGCCCTGCCTATCGTAAGAGGCGACTAATAGGTAGGAGTCGAGAGGTGAAGAGTGCATGTGTGTGTGCGTGTGTGCGTGTGTGTGTGCGTGTGTGAGTATGTGTGTGTGTTAGTTCGGCTTGCAGAGATAAGAACTTGACCGAGGCAAGAAGGCCCTGCCTATCGTAAGAGGCGTCTAATAGGTAGGAGTCGAGAGGTGAAGAATGTATGTGTGTGTGCGTGTGTGCGTGTTTGTGTGTTTGTGAGTGTATGTGTGTGTGCGTGTGTGCGTGCGTGTGTGTGTCAGTGTGTGTGTCCTTTCGGCTCACAGAGACAAGAACTCGGCCGTGGCAAGAAGTTCCTGCCTGTCGTAAGAGGCGACTAATGGGTAGGAGTCGAGAGGTGAAGAGTGTATGTGTGTGTGCGTGTGTGCGTGTGTGTGTGCGTGTGTGAGTATGTGTGTGTGTGTTAGTTCGGCTTGCAGAGATAAGAACTTGACCGAGGCAAGAAGGCCCTGCCTATCGTAAAAGGCGTCTAATAGGTAGGAGCCGAAAGGTGAAGAATGTATGTGTGTGTGCGTGTGTGCGTGTGTGTGTGTGTGTGTGTGAGAGTGTATGTGTGTGTGCGTGTGTGCGTGCTTGTGTGCGTGTGTGTGTGCGTGTGTACGTGCGTGTTTGCCTGTGTGTGTGTGTGTTTGTGAGTGTGTGTGTGTGTGTGTATGTGTGTATGTGTGTCTTCGGCTCGCAGAGATAAGAACACAGCCGCGGCAAGAAAGCCATGCCAGTCGTAAGGGGCGACTAATGGGTAGGAGTCGAGAGGAGAAGAGTGTATGTGTGCGTGCGTGTGTGAGTATGTGTGTGTGTCCGTTCGGCTTGCAGAGATAAAAACACGGCCGAAGCAAGAAGGCCCTGCCTGTCGTAAGAGGCGACGAATAGGTAGGAGTCGAGAGGTGAAGAATGTATGTGTGTGTGCGTGTATGTGTGTGTGCGTGTGTGCGTGTGTGCGTGTGTGTGTGTGCGTGTGTGCGTTCGTGTTTGCGTGTGTGTGTGTTTTTGTGAGTGTGTGGGTGTGTGTATGTGTGTGTGCGTCTTCGGCTCGCAGAGATAAGAAAACAGCCGTGGCAAGAAAGCCATGCTAGTCGTAAGGGGCGACAAATGGGTAGGAGTCGAAAGGTGAAGAGTGTATGTGTGTGTGTGCGTGTGTGCGTGTGTGTGCGTGTGTGAGTGTGTGTATGTGTGTGTGTCCGTCAGGCTTGCAGAGATAATAATACGGCCAAGGCAAGAAGACCCTGCCTGTTGTAAGGGGCGACTAATAGGTAGGAGTCGAGAGGTGAAGAGTGTATGTGTTTGTGTGCGAGTGTGCGTGTGTGTGTGCGTGTGTGAATGTGTGTGTATGTTTGTGTGTCCGTCAGGCTTGCAGAGATAATAATACGGCCAAGGCAAGAAGACCCTGCCTGTTGTAAGGGGCGACTAATAGGTAGGAGTCGAGAGGTGAAGAGTGTATGTGTGTGTGCGTGTGTCCGTGTGTGAGCGTGTGTGAGTGTGTGTATGTGTGTGTGTCCATTTGGCTTGCAGAGATAAGAATACGGCCGAGGCAAGGAGGATCTGCCTCTTGTAAGCTTCGACTAATAAGTAGGAGTCGGGAGGTGAATAGTGTATGTGTGTGTGCGTGTGTGCGTGTGTGTGCGTGTGTGAGTATGTGCGTGTGTTAGTTCGGCTTGCAGAGATAAGAACTTGTCCAAGGCAAGAAGACCCTGCCTATCGTAAGAGGCGACTAATAGGTAGGAGTCGAGAGGTGAAGATTGTATGTGTGTGTGTGCGTTTATGCGTGTGTGTGTGCGTGTGTGAGTATGTGTGTGTGTCCGTTCGGCTTGCAGAGATAAGAACACGGCCGAAGCAAGAAGGCCCTGCCTGTCGTAAGAGGCGACTAATAGGTAGGAGTCGAGAGGTGAAGAATGTATGTGTGTGTGCGTGTGTGCGTGTATGTGTGTGTGCGTGTGTGCGTGCGTGTGTGCGTGTGTGTGTGTGCGTTTGTGCGTGCCTGTTTGCGTGTGTGTGTGTGTTTGTGAGTGTGTGTGTGTGTGTATGTGTGTGTGTGTGTCTTCGGCTCGCAGAGATAAAAAAACAGCTGTGGCAAGAAAGCCATGCCAGTCGTAAGGGGCGACTAATGGGTAGGAGTCGAAAGGTGAAGAATGTATTTGTGCGTGCGTGTGTGCGTGTGTGTGTGAGTGTGTGTGTGTATGTGTGTGTGTCCCTTCGGCTCGCAGAGATAACAAAACAGCGGTTGCAAGAAGTCAATGCCTGTCGTAAGAGGCGACTAATGGGTTGGAGTCGAGAGGTGAAGAGTGTACGTGTGTGCGCGTGTGTGTGTGTGTGTATGTGAATGTGTGTGTATGTGTGTGTGTATGTGTGTGTGTGTCCTTTGGGCTCGCAGAGATAAAAATACAGCCGTGGTAAGAAGGCCATGCCTGTCGTAAAAGGCGACTAATGGGTAGGAGTCGAGAGGTGAAGAGTGTATGTGTGTGTGTGCGTGTGTGCGTGTGTGCGTGTGTGTGTAAGTATGTGTGTGTATGTGTGTGTGTCCGTTCGGCTTGCATAGATAAGAATACAGCCGTGGCAAGAAGGCCATGCTTGCTGTAAGGAGCGACTAATTGGTAGGAGTCGAGAGATGAAGAGTGTATGTGTGTGTGTGTGTGTTCCTTTGTGTGTGCGTGTGTAAGTGTGTGTGTATGTATGTGTGTGTCCCTTCGGCTTGCAGAAATTAGAATACGACCGAAGCAAGAAGGCCATGCCTGTCGTAAGAGGCGACTAATGGGTAGAAGTCGAGAGGTGGAGAGTGTATTTGTGTGTGTGTGTGTGTGTGTGTGTGTGTGTGTGTGTGCGTGCGTGTGTGTGTCAGTGTGTGTGTCCTCTCGGCTCACAGAGATAAGAACTCGGCCGTGGCAAGAAGTTCCTGCCTGTCGTAAGAGGCGACTAATGGGTAGGAGTCGAGAGGTGAAGAGTGTATGTGTGTGTGCGTGTGTGCGTGTGTGTGTGCGTGTGTGAGTATGTGTGTGTGTTAGTTCGGCTTGCAGAGATAAGAACTTGACCGAGGCAAGAAGGCCCTGCCTATCGTAAGAGGCGTCTAATAGGTAGGAGTCGAGAGGTGAAGAATGTATGTGTGTGTGCGTGTGTGCGTGTGTGTGTGTGAGTGTATGTGTGTGTGCGTGTGTGCGTGCGTGTGTGCGTGTGTGTGCGTGTGTGCGTGCGTGTTTGCCTGTGTGTGTGTGTGTTTGTGAGTGTGTGTGTGTGTATGTGTGTGTGTGTCTTCGGCTCGCAGAGATAAGAACACAGCCGCGGCAAGAAAGCCATGCCAGTCGTAAGGGGCGACTAATGGGTAGGAGTCGAGAGGAGAAGAGTGTATGTGTGCGTGCGTGTGTGAGTATGTGTGTGTGTCCGTTCGGCTTGCAGAGATAAGAACACGGCAAAAGCAAGAAGACCCTGCCTGTCGTAAGAGGCGACTAATAGGTAGGAGTCGAGAGGAGAAGAGTGTATGTGTGCGTGCGTGTGTGCATGTGTGTGTGTGTGAGTGTGTGTGTATGTGTGTCCCTTCAGTTCGCAGAGATAAAAATACAGCCGTGGTAAGAAGGCCATGCCTGTCGTAAGAGGCGACTGATGGGTAGGAGTCGAGAGGTGAAGAGTGTATGTGTGTGTGCGTGTGTGCGTGTGTGTGTAAGTATGTGTGTGTATGTGTGTGTGTGTTCCTTTGTGTGTGCGTGTGTAAGTGTGTGTGTATGTATGTGTGTGTCCGTTCGGCTTGCAGAAATTAGAATACGACCGAAGCAAGAAGGCCATGCCTGTCGTAAGAGGCGACTAATGGGTAGAAATCGAGAGGTGGAGAGTGTATTTGTGTGTGTGTGTGTGTGTGTGTGTGCGAGCGTGTGTGTGTCAGTGTGTGTTTGTGTGTGTATGTGTGCGTGTGTGCGTGCGTGTGTGTGTTAGAGTGTTGTAATAAATAATCTTCACTTATCGTCTTGTATGGTAGATTTATTTAAAACACTAGATACTCATAGTTTAGTTTATTAGAATCAAGTACAATACTAAATAATACTCCGTTGACGTTGACTAACTTAGACCGTTCTCTTGATTCTTCATTCTTAACTACATTGATAATAATCCTAATCCCGTGATTTCCCGCTATTTACCTCCCGTGCGCTTGTTGATATATTACGTTTGTTATTTGTTAATTGATACACGTTATTTAATAATCTTTTGACTACATTGCAAATTTCACTAGGTCAGAGTGTGTCCTCGTTACAACGATATTTTCAATGTAGTAAACAAACAATATATTTTTGCAAATGTGTGTCACGTTAATAAAAAGATTACTTGAATCTGATGCTTAATTAAATCCCGTTACTCCCTATCCCTCAGAAGAAAAATTTTCTGAGTGCTGTTCGTTTTCAATCAATTACATGAACTGTTTTTACTCTTCCCTTCCGAAAGAAGAAAATTTTTCGTGTCATCATCAACTGATTACTGTACATATATACATTATTTACATTCAATATTTACATATACATATTTATAGAATTATATACAAATTTTTGGTACATATTTCCTTATATCTAAAAAAATTTAGTAACCTAACCTAACCTAACCTCAGCATATTATAAGGTTACCCAAATTGTTCCCTTATAATATGCTATCTGGTATCCTTCATTATGCCTTACTGGTATATTAATTTAATATTTTACGTACGTTTTTTCTTACCTTACGTTAAATCATTTAGATTATATTACCTTATATTATCACCTATTATGTGGTTGATTACATATTATATCTTACCCTTTATTATGTTATTATGTATTATATCTTACCCCCTATTATGTGCACATAATATTTACAATAACCTTTACATATTTTAAATAATAAATAAAAATTTATAATAATAAAATCTTATATTAATTCTTGTATTAATTCTTGCATTAATTCTTGCATTAATTCTTGCATTAATTCTTGGTACCAAGTAATAGTTCTGTTTTCACTTTCCATATACACTATTAATAACTTTGACATCTCACAATAAAGTTTTGTCGTTTTATTCATTTATTCATTTATCCCTATTTCTTTTGTTTAACTACTACTATACAGTCCAACATTTTTCTTTTTGTTATACACATTTTAAATATATATATTGTACGAACTTAAAACTATATTTACACATTATATTCATTTAAATATATTTTTATATATTATTTGCATTCAAAAGTACATGTATATATTACGAGTATATTCATTGACTCTAATTGTAGCAAAGTATTGTTTCCTTAATAATTATTATTCTAGCTATAAACTTTGTGCCTTGGTCTGCTATTATTTTTCTGGGTACTCCATACCTCAAGATAAATTTTTCTACCAATGATTTGGCTACTGTTTTGGCTTATTTTATTTTTTATTACATATTCTTCTACGTAGTTGCTTAATTCGCATTGTACGTCAATATATCTGTTTCCATTTTCATCCATGTACATTTTCATGGGTTCCTTGTTTATGATTTAGTGCTTATGCCTTTGGCAGTCGTCGCATCTCTTCACATTTCACATATTTCTCAACATTTCTTCGTAATTCGTTCCACAAATAGTATTAACGTATATTTCTGTATTTAACATATCCTATTTATTCTTCCATATCCTTCCTGTAACATGTGGAAGTCATTAATTATAACTCTTCTTGATCTGCTTATCTTGTACTATATTATGTATTGATTGTATTATGTTTATCTTGTACTATACAAGCTTTTATACTTTCCTTAAAAAAATTATTATTTTTCTCTTCGTATTTCATTAAAAATTGGTTGATTCTTTTTTTCATCTCGTTTTATTCTCATTTCATTATAATCTTCTGCACTCACGTTTGTGAGCCA
>NW_027311886.1:1075000-1160000 GCF_040954645.1 Diabrotica undecimpunctata
AAGAGTGTATGTGAGCGTGCGTGTGTGCATGTGTGTGTGTGTGAGTGTGTGTGTATGTGTGTCCCTTCGGTTCGCAGAGATAAAAATACAGCCGTGGTAAGAAGGCCATGCCTGTCGTAAGAGGCGACTAATGGGTAGGAGTCGAGAGGTGAAGAGTGTATGTGTGTGTGCGTGTGTGCGTGTGTGTGTGCGTGTGTGAGTATGTGTGTGTGTTAGTTCGGCTTGCAGAGATAAGAACTTGACTGAGGCAAGAAGGCCCTGCCTATCGTAAGAGGCGACTAATAGGTAGGAGTCGAGAGGTGAAGATTGTATGTGTGTGTGTGCGTGTGTGCGTGTGTGTGTGCGTGTGTGAGTATGTGTGTGTGTCCGTTCGGCTTGCAGAGATAAGAACACGGCCGAAGCAAGAAGGCCCTGCCTGTCGTAAGAGGCGACGAAGAAAGAACGATCTAAATTAGTTTCTTCACAAAAAAGAGGACGTGTTCCCTTAACTTCAGCACAATTTGCCAGACATTACCCCTATTTGAAAATTACTAATTTTATTTTCGCCACCTTGCTTATAATATATTATAGGCAACCGCTCTTACACGTCCTGAATTATTTAAATTTTGATAAAATAGAGGTGGGACTTTCTACTTTAAATTTGGAACGTAACAACACCTTCCTTTCCCAGAGAGAAATTTACGAGGAAAAACTAGACAAAGAAAATTTTCCCTCGCGCTAGCGACGCACTACCTAAACTCCGAGCGAAGTCCACAACACAATCATCATCCACACCGTCTTCACCATGCGCAAGTACTTGGACAACGAAAGACATACCAATCTCAAACCACACGCACAAAGCAACAACTTACTTACAACACTTACTCCACTTCCACACAACAGTCATCTCTCATCGTATGAGATCAAGTAGAATAGTTTCAAATTCCAACGTCAATCTGACAACACTGATTAGGTCGGTTACTGGATGTTGCCCTTATTCGCGACCTCCCAGCTCTGGGGCATCGCTAGTACTTCACTATACCTCGCATAACATGAGTCCATAAGAAACTCTCCACCATTCCACTCTTACTGATACTGCGAGAAACATCTACCGAAACAGTAGTGTAATTCCAATTGTTCATTAAAATAAAAATGAGATAGGTCTTTCAGAATTTAAATCCGTATACAAAGAAATTTAGTGAATCATCCAAAACTAAGCTATTATCCAACAAGATTCACTAAAACATAATTATGTGGCTTCGAAAAAATCCCAATTAAATAGAATGGCTTACTAACATCAAAACAAATCCCAACGCCATATCATCGAAGACAACATATTTCTGACCAAAGCTAAGTGACATTCAATTCCATAAATCAAAAGAAATTAGGGCTACCGCAACCCTACGACTTCGTATTGGCTACCTAACACAAAAAAAAACGAATCGGTTGACCATCCAAATACATCCTAAGAACCGATCATAGCCAACACTCAGTCATCCTTCACGGACAAAACAAAAAAAAAATAAATACAACCAATTTCAGAAGACTAACTAAATTTACTTAGACTAGACAAAACTTTTGCTAGTCCGTTCTACTCCGACCTAAATCCTATCGGGATCACCAGTCGGGTTACTAATCCTTAAATCCTTAATATTCCAAATACCTTGATCCTTGCCATTTTCATCCTCTAAACTATATGTCCAGGGGGAAACTTTCTTCTTCACGAAGTAGGGTCCTATCCATCTAGGAGCTAACTTTTTCGTGAAATATTTAGCGGCATCTGACAACACAAAATTTCTCCGCCATACTGACTGATGGGGCTGAAATTCCTCTGGACGTCTCCGTAGATTATAGGTCTTCTCACACTTAGCCGAAGCTTTATCTAAACGTTTTCTAACATCAACAAATAATTCCTGGAGTCCACGCGATCGATTATATCCCATTTTAGCTACTTCGTCCTCTGGGTCTCCGAGTTTGTCCTTTCGGGAAAAATCTCGTCCATCCACTACCATCTTCCGACCGAAATTTATGAAGTAGGGATCTTGACCAGTCGACTCGTGGTATGCAGTGCGCGTAGCACATGCTAGTTTGGCCAAATTTTCATCCCACTTCCTATGGTTGTCAGCTATATAAGTTGCCATCATTGTTTTAAGGGTTCGGTTATAGCGTTCAGATGGATTGCACTGTGGATGATACAACGCATTATAACGAACTGAGACACCATAGGTTTCCATCATTTTCTTGAAAATACCCGAAGTATACTGGACACCATTATCACATAGTAACAGACGTGGAACTCCAAATACGAGAAAAACTTCTTCTTCTATTTTCTTAACGACATGCACGGCTTTTGAGGATCGCAACGGAAATACCAAAGAAAATTTACTAAACACATCCATTACCACTAAGATAAACTTATAGCCTTGAGTTGATCTTGGGAAAGGTCCCATAAGATCGGTTGCTACTATCTCCCAAGGTTGAGTAGCTTTAGGTTGAGGAGTCATAAAGCCTTTGGGCTTACCTTGTTCCACCTTATGCATGGCATACAGTGAGCAACGTCCAACGTAACGAGACACATCACTCCGCAGTTTCGGCCAAAAATACTTCTCGTTAATACGCTTATAAGTTTTCAGGATCCCCATATGACCTGCTAAAGGACTATCATGACACAACTTCAGCACTTCCAATCGTTGACCCTTAGGAACGACTTCCTTCCAATTGTCCACTTCCTCGACCAAAAATCCATGACTAAGACGGATGTATTTATAAAGTTTGCCACCAGACATTCTCCACTGAGGATACTTCAAGGGATTAGACTCGATTTTTCTACAAAGTTTATCATACCAACTATCACCACTAGGAAGCGGTACAACCTCTTCAACCATATCAAGCACGGGAACTGACCGAGATAACAAATGGGGGACAACATGTTCTTTTCCTTTCCGATGCACAATCTTAAAGTCATATTGTTGCAATCTTACCGCCCATCGAGCTAATCTTCCAGTAGGATCCTTCAAATTTTGAAGCCATACGAGAAATGCGTGATCAGTCACGACCGTAAACGGAACACCCTCCAAATAAGGACGCAGTTTTTCGACTGCCCATAACACAGCTAAACATTCCCGTTCCGTCGTGGAAAAATTCCTTTCTTGACGCGTTAGTGATCTGCTCAGGAAACTAATTACTTCGTCACCATCCGGGCCTGGCTGCAATAACACGGCGCCCACTCCATATCCTGAGGCATCACATTGGACAACAAAAGGCAAATTGTAGTCAGGACAATTAAGTATCGGAGCAGAAACTAGACATTCTTTTATTTTCTGAAAAGATTCTTCACAACTCGGGGTCCAATTGAATTTTCTTCCTTTCTTCAATATCGCTGTAATTGGAGCTAGTAGTGTCGCAAAGGAAGGAATAAATCTTCGATACCAGGAAAATGTGCCTATGATGCTACGAACTTCCTTGACGGATGTGGGTGTTGGGATACGTAGCATAGCCTTGACCTTATCACCATCAACATGTAGTCCATTCCTATCAACCACATGACCCAAATACTTTAGTTCCGGTCTACAAAATTGACATTTATCCCAGCTAACGGTTAACTTAGCTTCTCTCAAGCGTCTAAAGACTTCCTCTAAGATCCTTACATGTTCATCAATAGACTTTGTCACGATGACCACGTCATCCAAGTAAGTAAAAACATAGGGTTCCAACTCCGGACCGAGGACACGATCTATCAACCTCTGCCATGTAGCCGGGGCATTATGTAATCCAAAAGGCATTCTGCAAAACTGAAAAAGACCTTGACCAGGAACCGTAAAAGCAGTATAAGGCCTGGAAGCCTTAGCAACAGGTACCTGCCAATACGCCGACTTAATGTCTATGGTGGAAAGATAATGCGCGTTCTTCAATTTATTTAAAATATTAGAGATGTACGGTAATGGGTAGCCATCCCTCTCTGTTACGGCATTAAGCTTTCGATAGTCTACGCAGAACCTCCATTTTGGTTCTTCACCTTCTGGAACCTTTTTCTTCACCAAGAGAATCGGGGACGACCAAGCACTATTCGATCGCTCCACTACACCTTTCGCCAACATATCTTCTAGCTCTTTATCAATATGGCTTTGGATTACTGGGGATACAGGATGGTAACGTTGTTTTATGGGTGCAGATTTACAAACAATCACATGCTCAGTGACATCAGTACAACCAAGAGAAGTGCCCATTAGTTCACGACTTCTATTAATAACTTCCTCCAATTGCGACTTCTCTGCATCGGTCAAAATAGTTTGACCTCGGAGATGATTCACTGAACCTACCATTGCTGGAGCGTCCGAAAAATACCATTAGTTATGCCTCAAATCTGGAACGATACCCATAACACGCCAAAAATCAGATCCTAAAATCAGAATGTGCGGTACGTCCAAAATAACTAATACTGGCAAGACACGCAAGCGATCCCTAACCATGAAAGGTACTAAACATTCCCCCAACGATTCACACATCTGACCATTCGCCACTCTACAAACGGTCTTCTTCGAAGTATACAACTCTAAACCCAAGTTTTGTAAAAATTTCCAACCAGTTCTTCCTACAATGGTCTTTGAAGCACCAGAATCCAATAATCCCAAAATTTCCTTTCCTAAGACTTTAACTTTCAAATATGGACGTTCATCTCCTTCGGAATGATGTAAAATAAAGTCTAAAATAGGACGTAGGTTGGTCGAGTCAACGTCGGCAACACCTCTTCGACCAGTTAGGTGCGCTTCCTTCCGTTTCCCGAATTACACGAAGGACAAGTTCTGACTGTAAACCCTTCTTTCTTACACTTAAAACAGTGAACAGCCTCCTTCTTCATTAGACACCCTACTGCCTTATGGCCTGACTTATTACAACGATAACAGATTAAAGTCCTAAACTTTCCTCTAGCCGACTCCGATTCGGATGAAGCAACAGGACCCTCACTAACACTACTAAAACTTTCAGCATCCACACTGATATAAGCTAGGTCCTTTTCCAAAGTATTCATTTTCCTACTATTCGGTTCAACATAGTTCCTAATACAATCACGTCTTTCCTCCATACTGCGACATAGAACACGAAGTTCCTCCAAGGTACCTGGCAAAGGATCACGTAATCTATCTTGATAGAACGGATGCAAATTCCTAATAACTATAGACAATTTAACTTCCTCTGGAACATGACAACGCAAGCGATTAAAGTAACTATTCATTATTGCCAAGTAAACTCCAATAGTCTCAGACGAATGCTGAGTTCTCCTCCGAAGCTCTTCAAAAAGCGCTTCCCCATGGTGAGCTGACAGGTACTCCCTACGAAACTCTTCAACTAATTCAGCCCAACTCCCTACACGTAGACGAACATCTTTATAAAACTGATAGGCTTTATCCGAAAATAAATCTATACCTGATTCCAAAAGTATACTATCTGGTACATGACGAGTGAGACTCAATTCATTCACCATCTCAAAAAATGCAGAAATAGACATACCCCTAGCAGAACCTGAAAACTTTTCTATTCCCCATTTATGGGGAAGTATCATCCCAGAAGAAAAACTAGAGACAGACCCTGAAAGAACATTATTATCAGCTTGTGACATTGCTCCAGGAGAAGAAGCATGAACTTGTCCTACCCCTGCCTGAAAAGACTGATTTAAAACCGAAATCACATCGAGCGCTACTGGTACCGAACCAGATCCGATTGGATGCTGCTTATCATGTAAATCCTGTGACAACTTCAAAATCTCAGCAAGAAAGTCTGACTTAACAACCTGGGTTGCGTCTGCATCATCACCTGTTGGCAATACCATAAGATCAATTCTCCCCAAGACATGGTTAATCTGTGTCCGCAATCTCAAGGACTCAGCACAAGTAGGAGTTCCGGCAAACTTTCCAACAGCCGTATTCAGCTCTGCAAGTTTAGTCTCGATTGCAGTTTTATCCTGTGAAAAGGTGAATGGGTGCTCAGGATATCTAAAGCTTTCATTTGCTGCCTCACGACTAAGTGCATCAGACAGACTAGTCCTCATAGACTCAACAGTGCCAGTAGACACTCCACGAATTTTGAGTTCATATTCCAGTTCCTCTTTCCTTAAGTAGTTGGGTACAAGTTTTCGCACCATCTTGCCAAAGTTCAAAATTTAAAAAAAATGTATCAACCGAAAGGAGCAAATATTCAAACAAAATCAAGATATAAGTAAAAATATTAACACACAGGTACAGTTTACTTTATTAATGGGAGCAAACCAAAAGCAAAATAAAAGTAATAGTCGCTTTATTCAATCTATAAAATTTCACAAAAGATTTTCAAAATTTCATTGTTTCAGAACAAATTACAAGTCACAACATAATCTCAAAAAAAGATTTTACATTCCCTAACATAAGTAAGTTAAACCACAATGTAGAATTTCGAAGTCAACTTCTCAAAAAAATAAATTTGAACTCCAACTGAAATAGAAATATTTCAAAGTCCTAATATATCCATAATTCTTCTAAGTTCCACAACACCACTTCAAAGTATCTTCTTTTAAGTTCCATTTTTGGCTTCTTCCAACTTCACGTCACACAAAAAAAAACTAGTAAGCACTTCTTGGCATACACTTCCACTAAACACGAAGTTCTAAGACTACTACTAAGTGCAAAACCAGTGGTAAAGTAAATAAATCAAAGTTAGTCAATTAAAGCCCAAACACGTTAGGTTAACTAATTAAGAGGAATCTACACAAGGGGTTGACAAAAAAAGGTTAATTAATTAAGGGCCCCACGTTGGGCGCCAAAATATGTGGCGTACAAAACCGAATCTATATAAAAAAATTACAAATTGTACCAAATATAAATCAGACGTACACCCCGAAAGAAAAGTACTATACGGTGACAGTCTGGGAATGGCTCGCAGCTAGACAAAACAGTGGAGATGGTCGTGCGGTCCACAAAACAAAAAAAAATCCGAAGTTATATCAGGGGCGCCAGGTAAATTGGCCCACAGCCTTCCCTACGTTACTATTCAATAAACCACCAACTTACCAATAGGTTTACTACTAAAATACTAAGTAACAGTATACAACCTGAATAAATAAAAAAAAATAAATGAAATTGTCAGATTAGAATTTAGTCAATTTTAATAAATAGATTCCCAAGATAGTTGAAAATAAATACATATTACAATATTATTTAACTTTACCATAGGCTTAATAAAAAAATAATATAAAAATGCGGCTTCTACTTGCCTAACAAAAATTCATAAGTTATTTCTATTTAACAGAACAAAATGAAAGGTAAGACGTATAAAAAGTACCGGACGCTAAGGGGTGTGCGGTTCAATACCAACCAAAAAAAAAATAATTACCGCAAATAGGACACCACGTGAGCTCAAGTGCGTGCGCAGAAAATAATATAAAAAAATAAATCTCAAATATATAACCCCCCCTTAGACGCAGTTTACAAAATTAAAATAGGTATGTGTAAATATTTAATTAATAAAATAAACCGCAAATAATCTTTAAAAAAAACTGTTAAAGTATTTGTAAATATGAAAATAAAAACTAACAGCAAATAATATTTAAAAAAAAACTATTGTATCCCGCAAACAAATTAGACGGTGCTTAAATCTTCCGTTGAAAATTAATTATCGATCCATACCTCGAATTTTCATATACTTCACCGCGTGGAATACCAGTTATAGTATGTGTGTGTGCCCTTCGCTCGCAGAGATGAGAAAACAGCGGTGGCCTGTCGTAAGAGGCGACTAATGGATAGGAGTCGAGAGGTGGAGAGTGTGTGCGTGTGCGTGTGTGTGTGTGTGTGCGTGTGTGTGTCCGTTCGGCCTGCAGAGATAAGAACACGGCCGTGGCAAGAAGTCCCTGCCTATCGTAAGAGGAGAATAATGGGTAGAAGTCAAGAGGTGAAGAGTGTATGTGTGTGTGTGCGTTTGTGCGTGCCTGTGTGAGTGTGTGTGTATGTGTGTGTGTCAGTGTGTGTGTTTCCGGTCAGCTCGCAGATATGAGAACACGGCCGTGGCAAGAAGGCCCTGCCTGTCGTACGGGACGACTAATGGGTAGGAGTCGAGAGGTGAAGAGTGTATGTGTGTGTGTGCGTGTGTGGGTGTGTGTGCGTGTGTAAGTGTGTGTGTATGTGTGTGTGTGTGTGTGTCTGTTTGGCTTGCAGAGATAAGAATACGGCCGAGGCAAGAAGGCCCTGCCTCTTGTAAGGGGCGACTAATAAGTAGGAGTCGAGAGGTGAAGAGTGTATGTGTGTGTGCCTGTGTGCGTGTGTTTTTGTGTGTGTGTGTGTGCGTGTGTGTGTGTCCGTTCGGCTTGCAGAGATAAGAACACGGCCGAGGCAAGAAGGCCCTGCCTGTCGTAAGAGGCGACTAATAGATAGGAGTCGAGAGGTGAAGAATGTATGTGTGTGTGTGCGTGTGTGCGTGCATGTGTGCGTGTGTGTGTGTTTGTGAGTGTGTGTGTGTGTGTATGTGTGTGAGTGTGTGTGTGTGTATGTATGTGTGTGTCCGTTCGGCTCGCAGAGATTAGAATACGGCCGAGGCAATAAGTCCATGCCTGTCGTAAGAGGCGACTAATGAATAGGAGTCGAGAGGTGAAGAGTGTATGTGTGTGTGTGTGTGCGTGTGTTTGTGCGTGTGTGAGTGTGTGTGTATATGTGTGTGTGTCCGTTTGGCTTGCAGAGATAAGAATACGGCCGAGGCAAGAAGGCCCTGCCTGTCGTAAGAGAAGAATAATGGGTAGGAGTCGAGAGGTGAAGAGTGTATGTATGTCTGTGCGTGTGTGCGTGCGTGTGTGAGTGTGTGTGTGTATGTGTGTGTCAGTGTATGTGTGTCCGGTCGGCTCACAGAGATGAGAACACGGCCGTGGCAAGAAGGCCCTGCCTGTCGTAAGAGGCGACTAATGGTTAGGAGTCGAGAGGTGAAGAGTGTATGTGTGTGTGTGTGTGCGTGTGTGCGTGTGTGTGCGTGTGTAAGTGTGTGTGTGTATGTGTGTCTGTTTGGCTTGCAGAGATAAGAATACGGCCGAGGCAAGAAGGCCATGTTTGCTGTAAGGAGCGACTAATGGGTAGGAGTCGAGAGATGAAGAGTGTACGTGTGTGTGCGTGTGTTCGTTTGTGTGTACGTGTGTATGTGTTTGTGCGTGTGTAAGTGTGTGTGTGTATGGGTGTGTGTGTGTCCGTTCGACTTGCATAGATAAGAATACGGCCGTGGCAAGAAGGCCATGCTTGCTGTAAGGAGAGACTAATTGGTAGGAGTCGAGAGATATAGATTGTATGTGTGTGTGTGTTTGTTCCTTTGTGTGTGCGTGTGTAAGTGTGTGTGTGTATGTATGTGTGTGTCCGTTCGGCTCACAGAGATAAGAACTCGGCCGTGGCAAAAAGTTCCTGCCTGTCGTAAGATGCGACTAATGGGTAGGAGTCGAGAGGTGAAGAGTGTATGTGTGTGTGCGTGTGTGTGTGTGTGCGTGTGTGAGTAGGTATGTGTCCGTTCGGCTCGCAGAGATTAGAATACGGCCGAGGCAATAAGTCCATGCCTGTCGTAAGAGGCGACTAATGGGTAGGAGTCGAGAGGTGAAGAGTGTATTTGTGTGTGTGTGTGCATGTGTGCGTGTGTGTGTGAGTGTGTGTGTGTGAGTGTGTGTGTGTGTGTGTGTGTGTGTGTGTGTGTGAGTGTGTGTGTGTCCGTTCGGCTTGCAGAGATAAGAACACGGCCGTGGCAAAAAGTCCCTGCCTGTCGTAAGAGGCGACTAATGAATAGGAGTCGAGAGGTGAAGAGTATATGTGTGTGTGTGTGTGCGCGTGTGTTTGTGCGTGTGTAAGTGTGTGTGTGTATGGGTGTGTGTGTCCGTTCGGCTTGCATAGATAAGAATACGGCCGTGGCAAGAAGGCCATGCTTGCTGTAAGGAGCGACTAATTGGTAGGAGTCGAGAGATAAAAAATGTGTATGTGTGTGTGTGTTTGTTCCTTTGTGTGTGCGTGTGTAAGTGTGTGTGTATGTATGTGTGTGTCCGTTCGGCTCACAGAGATAAGAACTCGGCCGTGGCAAGAAGTTCCTGCCTGTCGTAAGATGCGACTAATGGGTAGGAGTCGAGAGGTGAAGAGTGTATGTGTGTGCGTGTGTGTGTGCGTGTGTGCGTGTGTGTCTGCGTGTGAGCGTGCGTGTGTGTGTGAGTGTGTGTGTATGTCCGTTCGGCTCGCAGAGATAAGAACATGGCTGTAGCAAGAAGGCCCTGCCTCTTGTAAGGGGCGACTAATAGGTAGGAGTCGAGAGGTGAAGAGTGTATGTGTGTGTGCGTGTGTGCGTGTGTGTGCGCGTGTGTGAGTATGTGTGTGTGTCCGTTCGGCTTGCAGAGGGAAGAATACGTCCGTGGCAAGAAGTCCCTGAATGTCGTAAGAGGCGACTAATGGGTAGGAGTCGAGAGGTTAAGAGTGTATGTGTGTGCGTGTGCGTGTGCGTGTGTGCGTCTGTGTGTCTGCGTGTGAGCGTGCGTGTGTGTGTGAGTGTGTGTGTATGTCCTATCGGCTCGCAGAGATAAGAACATGGCTGTAGCAAGAAGGCCCTGCCTGTGGTAAGGGGCGACTAATGGGTAGGAGTCGAGAGGTAAAGAGTGTATGTGTGTGTGCGTGTGTGCGTGTGTGTGCGCGTGTGTGAGTATGTGTGTGTGTCCGTTCGGCTTGCAGAGATAAGAATACGTCCGTGGCAAGAAGTCCCTGAATGTCGTAAGAGGCGACTAATGGATAGGAGTCGAGAGGTGGAGTGTGTGTGCGTGTGCGTGTGCGTGTGCGTGTGTGCGTGTGTGCCTGTGTGCGTGTAAGTGTGTGTGTGTGCGGTCGGCTCGCAGAGATAAGAACACGGCCGTGGCAAGAAGGCCCTGCCTGTCGTAAGAGGCGACTAATGGGTAGGAGTCGAGAGGTGAAGAATGTATGTGTGTGTGTGTGTGTGCCTGTGTGCGTGTGTGTGCGTGTGTGAGTGTTTGAGTATGTGTGTATGTCCGTTTGGCTTGCAGAGATAAGAATACGGCCGAGGCAAGAAGGCCCTGCCTATCGTAAGAGGCGACTAATTGGTAGGAGTCGAGAGGTGTAGAGTGTACGTGTGTGTGCGTGTGTGCGTGTGTGTGTGCGTGTGTAAGTATGTGTGTGTGTCGGTTCGGCTTGCAGAGATAAGAACACGGCCGAGACAAGAAGGCCCTGCCTGTCGTAAGAGGCGACTAATAGGTAGGAGTCGAGAGGTGGAGAGTGTGTGCGTGTGCGTGTGCGTGTGTGCGTGTGTGTGTCTTTGTGTGAGCGTGCGTGTGTGTGTGAGTGTGTGTGTATGTCCGTTCGGCTCGCAGAGATAAGAACATGGCTGTGGCAAGAAGACCCTACCTGTTGTAAGGGGCGACTAATAGGTAGAAGTCGAGAGGTGAAGAGTGTATGTGTGTGTGCGTGTGTGCGTGTGTGTGTGCTTGTGTAAGTATGTGTGTGTGTCCGTTCGGCTTGCAGAGATAAGAACACGGCCGAGGCAAGAAGGCCCTGCCTGTCGTAAGAGGCGACTAATAGGTAGGAGTCGAGAGGTGGAGAGTGTGTGCGTGTGCGAGTGCGTGTGCGTGTGTGCGTGTGTGTGTCTGCGTGTGAGCGTGCGTGTGTGTGTGAGTGTGTGTGTATGTCCGTTCGGCTCGCAGAGATAAGAATACGTCCGTGGCAAGAAGTCCCTGAATGTCGTAAGAGGCGACTAATGGGTAGGAGTCGAGAGGTTAAGAGTGTATGTGTGTGTGTGTGAGTGTGTGTGTGTCCATTCGGCCTGCAGAGATAAGAATACGTCCGGGGCAAGAAGGCCCTGCCTGTCTTAAGAGGCGACTAATGGATAGGAGTCGAGAGGTGGAGAGTGTGTGCGTGTGCGTGTACGTGTGCGTTTGCGTGTGCGTGTGTGCGTGTGTGCCTGTGTGCGTGTAAGTGTGTGTGTATGTGTGTGTGAGTGTGTGTGTGTGCGGTCGGCTCGCAGAGATAAGAACACGGCCATGGCAAGAAGGCCCTGCCTGTCGTAAGAGAAGAATAATGGGTAGGAGTCGAGAAGTGAAGAGTGTATGTATGTCTGTGCGTGTGTGCGTGCGTGTGTGAGTGTGTGTGTATGTGTGTGTCCGTTTGGCTGCAGAGATAAGAATACGGCCGAGGCAAGAAGGATCTGCCTCTTGTAAGGAGCGACTAATAAGTAGGAGTCGGGAGGTGATGAGTGTATGTGTGTGTGTGTGCGTGTGTGTGTGCGTGTGTGAGTATGTGTGTGTGTTAGTTCGGCTTGCAGAAATAAGAACACGACCGAGGCAAGAAGGCCCTGCCTGTCGTAAGAGGCGACTAATGAATAGGAGTCGAGAGGTGAAGAGTGTATGTGTGTGTGTGTGTGTGTGTGTGTGTGCGCGTGTGTTTGTGCGTGTGTGAGTGTGTGTGTATATGTGTGTGTGTCCGTTTGGCTTGCAGAGATAAGAATACGGCCGAGGCAAGAAGGCCCTGCCTGTCGTAAGAGAAGAATAATGGGTAGGAGTCGAGAAGTGAAGAGTGTATGTATGTCTGTGCGTGTGTGCGTGCGTGTGTGAGTGTGTGTGTATGTATGTGTGTGTCCGTTCGGCTCACAGAGAAAAGAACTCGGCCGTGGCAAGAAGTTCCTGCCTGTCGTAAGATGCGACTAATGGGTAGGAGTCGAGAGGTGAAGGGTGTATGTGTGTGTGTGCGTGTGTAAGTAGGTGTGTGTCCGTTCGGCTCGCAGACATTAGAATACGGCCGAGGCAATAAGTCCATGCCTGTCGTAAGAGGCGACTAATGGGTAGGAGTCGAGAGGTGAAGAGTGTATTTGTGTGTGTGCGTGTGTGCGTGTGTGTGTGAGTGTGTGCCTGTGTGTGTGTGAGTGTGTGTGTGTCCGTTCGGCTTGCAGAGATAAGAACACGGCCGTGGCAAGAAGTCCCTGAATGTCGTAAGAGGCGACTAATGGATAGCAGTCGAGAGGTGGAGTGTGTGTGCGTGTGCGTGTGCGTGTGCGTGTGTGCGTGTGTGCCTGTGTGCGTGTAAGTGTGTGTGTGTGCGGTCGGCTCGCAGAGATAAGAACACGGCCGTGGCAAGAAGGCCCTGCCTGTCGTAAGAGGCGACTAATTGGTAGGAGTCGAGAGGTGTAGAGTGTACGTGTGTGTGCGTGTGTGCGTGTGTGTGTGCGTGTGTAAGTATGTGTGTGTGTCGGTTCGGCTTGCAGAGATAAGAACACGGCCGAGACAAGAAGGCCCTGCCTGTCGTAAGAGGCGACTAATAGGTAGGAGTCGAGAGGTGGAGAGTGTGTGCGTGTGCGTGTGCGTGTGTGCGTGTGTGTGTCTTTGTGTGAGCGTGCGTGTGTGTGTGAGTGTGTGTGTATGTCCGTTCGGCTCGCAGAGATAAGAACATGGCTGTGGCAAGAAGACCCTACCTGTTGTAAGGGGCGACTAATAGGTAGAAGTCGAGAGGTGAAGAGTGTATGTGTGTGTGCGTGTGTGCGTGTGTGTGTGCTTGTGTAAGTATGTGTGTGTGTCCGTTCGGCTTGCAGAGATAAGAACACGGCCGAGGCAAGAAGGCCCTGCCTGTCGTAAGAGGCGACTAATAGGTAGGAGTCGAGAGGTGGAGAGTGTGTGCGTGTGCGAGTGCGTGTGCGTGTGTGCGTGTGTGTGTCTGCGTGTGAGCGTGCGTGTGTGTGTGAGTGTGTGTGTATGTCCGTTCGGCTCGCAGAGATAAGAATACGTCCGTGGCAAGAAGTCCCTGAATGTCGTAAGAGGCGACTAATGGGTAGGAGTCGAGAGGTTAAGAGTGTATGTGTGTGTGTGTGAGTGTGTGTGTGTCTATTCGGCCTGCAGAGATAAGAATACGTCCGGAGCAAGAAGGCCCTGCCTGTCTTAAGAGGCGACTAATGGATAGGAGTCGAGAGGTGGAGAGTGTGTGCGTGTGCGTGTACGTGTGCGTTTGCGTGTGCGTGTGTGCGTGTGTGCCTGTGTGCGTGTAAGTGTGTGTGTATGTGTGTGTGAGTGTGTGTGTGTGCGGTCGGCTCGCAGAGATAAGAACACGGCCATGGCAAGAAGGCCCTGCCTGTCGTAAGAGAAGAATAATGGGTAGGAGTCGAGAAGTGAAGAGTGTATGTATGTCTGTGCGTGTGTGCGTGCGTGTGTGAGTGTGTGTGTATGTGTGTGTCCGTTTGGCTGCAGAGATAAGAATACGGCCGAGGCAAGAAGGATCTGCCTCTTGTAAGGAGCGACTAATAAGTAGGAGTCGGGAGGTGATGAGTGTATGTGTGTGTGTGTGCGTGTGTGTGTGCGTGTGTGAGTATGTGTGTGTGTTAGTTCGGCTTGCAGAAATAAGAACACGACCGAGGCAAGAAGGCCCTGCCTGTCGTAAGAGGCGACTAATGAATAGGAGTCGAGAGGTGAAGAGTGTATGTGTGTGTGTGTGTGTGTGTGTGTGCGCGTGTGTTTGTGCGTGTGTGAGTGTGTGTGTATATGTGTGTGTGTCCGTTTGGCTTGCAGAGATAAGAATACGGCCGAGGCAAGAAGGCCCTGCCTGTCGTAAGAGAAGAATAATGGGTAGGAGTCGAGAAGTGAAGAGTGTATGTATGTCTGTGCGTGTGTGCGTGCGTGTGTGAGTGTGTGTGTATGTATGTGTGTGTCCGTTCGGCTCACAGAGAAAAGAACTCGGCCGTGGCAAGAAGTTCCTGCCTGTCGTAAGATGCGACTAATGGGTAGGAGTCGAGAGGTGAAGGGTGTATGTGTGTGTGTGCGTGTGTAAGTAGGTGTGTGTCCGTTCGGCTCGCAGACATTAGAATACGGCCGAGGCAATAAGTCCATGCCTGTCGTAAGAGGCGACTAATGGGTAGGAGTCGAGAGGTGAAGAGTGTATTTGTGTGTGTGCGTGTGTGCGTGTGTGTGTGAGTGTGTGCCTGTGTGTGTGTGAGTGTGTGTGTGTCCGTTCGGCTTGCAGAGATAAGAACACGGCCGTGGCAAGAAGTCCCTGCCTGTCGTAAGAGGCGACTAATGAATAGGAGTCGAGAGGTGAAGAGTGTATGTGTGTGTGTGTGTGTGCACGTGTGTTTGTGCGTGTGTGAGTGTGTGTGTATATGTGTGTGTGTCCGTTTGGCTTGCAGAGATAAGAATACGGCCGAGGCAAGAAGGCCCTGCCTGTCGTAAGAGAAGAATAATGGGTAGGAGTCGAGAAGTGAAGAGTGTATGTATGTCTGTGCGTGTGTGCGTGCGTGTGTGAGTGTGTGTGTGTGTATGTGTGTGTCAGTGTGTGTGTGTCCGGTCGGCTCACAGAGATGAGAACACGGCCGTGGCAAAAAGGCCCTGCCTGTCGTAAGAGGCGACTAATGGGTAGGAGTCGAGAGGTGAAGAGTGTATGTGTGTGTGTGTGTGCGTGTGTGCGTATGTGTGCGTGTGTAAGTGTGTGTGTATGTGTGTGTGTCTGTATGGCTTGCAGAGATAAGAATACTGCCGAGGCAAGAAGGCCATGCTTGTTGTAAGGAGCGACTAATGGATAGGAGTCGAGAGATGAAGAGTGTACTTGTGTGTGTGCGTGTGTTCGTTTGTGTGTACGTGTGTATGTGTTTGTGCGTGTGTAAGTGTGTGTGTGTATGGGTGTGTGTGTCCGTTCGGCTTGCATAGATAAGAATACGGCCGTGGCAAGAAGGCCATGCTTGCTGTAAGGAGCGACTAATTGGTAGGAGTCGAGAGATAAAAAATGTGTATGTGTGTGTGTGTTTGTTCCTTTGTGTGTGCTTGTGTAAGTGTGTGTGTATGTATGTGTGTGTCCGTTCGGCTCACAGAGATAAGAACTCGGCCGTGGCAAGAAGTTCCTGCCTGTCGTAAGATGCGACTAATGGGTAGGAGTCGAGAGGTGAAGAGTGTATGTGTGTGCGTGTGTGTGTGCGTGTGTGCGTGTGTGTCTGCGTGTGAGCGTGCGTGTGTGTGTGAGTGTGTGTGTATGTCCGTTCGGCTCGCAGAGATAAGAACATGGCTGTAGCAAGAAGGCCCTGCCTCTTGTAAGGGGCGACTAATAGGTAGGAGTCGAGAGGTGAAGAGTGTATGTGTGTGTGCGTGTGTGCGTGTGTGTGCGCGTGTGTGAGTATGTGTGTGTGTCCGTTCGGCTTGCAGAGGGAAGAATACGTCCGTGGCAAGAAGTCCCTGAATGTCGTAAAAGGCGACTAATGGGTAGGAGTCGAGAGGTTAAGAGTGTATGTGTGTGCGTGTGCGTGTGCGTGTGTGCGTCTGTGTGTCTGCGTGTGAGCGTGCGTGTGTGTGTGAGTGTGTGTGTATGTCCTATCGGCTTGCAGAGATAAGAACATGGCTGTAGCAAGAAGGCCCTGCCTGTGGTAAGGGGCGACTAATGGGTAGGAGTCGAGAGGTAAAGAGTGTATGTGTGTGTGCGTGTGTGCGTGTGTGTGCGCGTGTGTGAGTATGTGTGTGTGTCCGTTCGGCTTGCAGAGATAAGAATACGTCCGTGGCAAGAAGTCCCTGAATGTCGTAAGAGGCGACTAATGGATAGGAGTCGAGAGGTGGAGTGTGTGTGCGTGTGCGTGTGCGTGTGCGTGTGCGTGTGTGCGTGTGTGCCTGTGTGCGTGTAAGTGTGTGTGTGTGCGGTCGGCTCGCAGAGATAAGAACACGGCCGTGGCAAGAAGGCCCTGCCTGTCGTAAGAGGCGACTAATGGGTAGGAGTCGAGAGGTGAAGAATGTATGTGTGTGTGTGTGTGTGCCTGTGTGCGTGTGTGTGCGTGTGTGAGTGTTTGAGTATGTGTGTATGTCCGTTTGGCTTGCAGAGATAAGAATACGGCCGAGGCAAGAAGGCCCTGCCTATCGTAAGAGGCGACTAATTGGTAGGAGTCGAGAGGTGTAGAGTGTACGTGTGTGTGCGTGTGTGCGTGTGTGTGTGCGTGTGTAAGTATGTGTGTGTGTCGGTTCGGCTTGCAGAGATAAGAACACGGCCGAGACAAGAAGGCCCTGCCTGTCGTAAGAGGCGACTAATAGGTAGGAGTCGAGAGGTGGAGAGTGTGTGCGTGTGCGTGTGCGTGTGTGCGTGTGTGTGTCTTTGTGTGAGCGTGCGTGTGTGTGTGAGTGTGTGTGTATGTCCGTTCGGCTCGCAGAGATAAGAACATGGCTGTGGCAAGAAGACCCTACCTGTTGTAAGGGGCGACTAATAGGTAGAAGTCGAGAGGTGAAGAGTGTATGTGTGTGTGCGTGTGTGCGTGTGTGTGTGCTTGTGTAAGTATGTGTGTGTGTCCGTTCGGCTTGCAGAGATAAGAACACGGCCGAGGCAAGAAGGCCCTGCCTGTCGTAAGAGGCGACTAATAGGTAGGAGTCGAGAGGTGGAGAGTGTGTGCGTGTGCGAGTGCGTGTGCGTGTGTGTGTCTGCGTGTGAGCGTGCGTGTGTGTGTGAGTGTGTGTGTATGTCCGTTCGGCTCGCAGAGATAAGAATACGTCCGTGGCAAGAAGTCCCTGAATGTCGTAAGAGGCGACTAATGGGTAGGAGTCGAGAGGTTAAGAGTGTATGTGTGTGTGTGTGAGTGTGTGTGTGTCCATTCGGCCTGCAGAGATAAGAATACGTCCGGGGCAAGAAGGCCCTGCCTGTCTTAAGAGGCGACTAATGGATAGGAGTCGAGAGGTGGAGAGTGTGTGCGTGTGCGTGTACGTGTGCGTTTGCGTGTGCGTGTGTGCGTGTGTGCCTGTGTGCGTGTAAGTGTGTGTGTATGTGTGTGTGAGTGTGTGTGTGTGCGGTCGGCTCGCAGAGATAAGAACACGGCCATGGCAAGAAGGCCCTGCCTGTCGTAAGAGAAGAATAATGGGTAGGAGTCGAGAAGTGAAGAGTGTATGTATGTCTGTGCGTGTGTGCGTGCGTGTGTGAGTGTGTGTGTGTATGTGTGTGTCCGTTTGGCTGCAGAGATAAGAATACGGCCGAGGCAAGAAGGATCTGCCTCTTGTAAGGAGCGACTAATAAGTAGGAGTCGGGAGGTGATGAGTGTATGTGTGTGTGTGTGCGTGTGTGTGTGCGTGTGTGAGTATGTGTGTGTGTTAGTTCGGCTTGCAGAAATAAGAACACGACCGAGGCAAGAAGGCCCTGCCTGTCGTAAGAGGCGACTAATGAATAGGAGTCGAGAGGTGAAGAGTGTATGTGTGTGTGTGTGTGTGTGTGTGCGCGTGTGTTTGTGCGTGTGTCAGTGTGTGTGTATATGTGTGTGTGTCCGTTTGGCTTGCAGAGATAAGAATACGGCCGAGGCAAGAAGGCCCTGCCTGTCGTAAGAGAAGAATAATGGGTAGGAGTCGAGAAGTGAAGAGTGTATGTATGTCTGTGCGTGTGTGCGTGCGTGTGTGAGTGTGTGTGTATGTATGTGTGTGTCCGTTCGGCTCACAGAGAAAAGAACTCGGCCGTGGCAAGAAGTTCCTGCCTGTCGTAAGATGCGACTAATGGGTAGGAGTCGAGAGGTGAAGGGTGTATGTGTGTGTGTGCGTGTGTAAGTAGGTGTGTGTCCGTTCGGCTCGCAGACATTAGAATACGGCCGAGGCAATAAGTCCATGCCTGTCGTAAGAGGCGACTAATGGGTAGGAGTCGAGAGGTGAAGAGTGTATTTGTGTGTGTGTGCGTGTGTGCGTGTGTGTGTGAGTGTGTGCCTGTGTGTGTGTGAGTGTGTGTGTGTCCGTTCGGCTTGCAGAGATAAGAACACGGCCGTGGCAAGAAGTCCCTGCCTGTCGTAAGAGGCGACTAATGAATAGGAGTCGAGAGGTGAAGAGTGTATGTGTGTGTGTGTGTGTGCACGTGTGTTTGTGCGTGTGTGAGTGTGTGTGTATATGTGTGTGTGTCCGTTTGGCTTGCAGAGATAAGAATACGGCCGAGGCAAGAAGGCCCTGCCTGTCGTAAGAGAAGAATAATGGGTAGGAGTCGAGAAGTGAAGAGTGTATGTATGTCTGTGCGTGTGTGCGTGCGTGTGTGAGTGTGTGTGTGTGTATGTGTGTGTCAGTGTGTGTGTGTCCGGTCGGCTCACAGAGATGAGAACACGGCCGTGGCAAGAAGGCCCTGCCTGTCGTAAGAGGCGACTAATGGGTAGGAGTCGAGAGGTGAAGAGTGTATGTGTGTGTGTGTGTGCGTGTGTGCGTATGTGTGCGTGTGTAAGTGTGTGTGTATGTGTGTGTGTCTGTATGGCTTGCAGAGATAAGAATACTGCCGAGGCAAGAAGGCCATGCTTGTTGTAAGGAGCGACTAATGGATAGGAGTCGAGAGATGAAGAGTGTACTTGTGTGTGTGCGTGTGTTCGTTTGTGTGTACGTGTGTATGTGTTTGTGCGTGTGTAAGTGTGTGTGTGTATGGGTGTGTGTGTCCGTTCGGCTTGCATAGATAAGAATACGGCCGTGGCAAGAAGGCCATGCTTGCTGTAAGGAGCGACTAATTGGTAGGAGTCGAGAGATAAAAAATGTGTATGTGTGTGTGTGTTTGTTCCTTTGTGTGTGCGTGTGTAAGTGTGTGTGTATGTATGTGTGTGTCCGTTCGGCTCACAGAGATAAGAACTCGGCCGTGGCAAGAAGTTCCTGCCTGTCGTAAGATGCGACTAATGGGTAGGAGTCGAGAGGTGAAGAGTGTATGTGTGTGCGTGTGCGTGTGCGTGTGTGCGTGTGTGTCTGCGTGTGAGCGTGCGTGTGTGTGTGAGTGTGTGTGTATGTCCGTTCGGCTCGCAGAGATAAGAACATGGCTGTAGCAAGAAGGCCCTGCCTCTTGTAAGGGGCGACTAATAGGTAGGAGTCGAGAGGTGAAGAGTGTATGTGTGTGTGCGTGTGTGCGTGTGTGTGAGTATGTGTGTGTGTCCGTTCGGCTTGCAGAAGGAAGAATACGTCCGTGGCAAGAAGTCCCTGAATGTCGTAAGAGGCGACTAATGGGTAGGAGTCGAGAGGTTAAGAGTGTATGTGTGTGCGTGTGTGTGTGCGTGTGTGAGTATGTGTGTGTGTCCGTTCGGCTTGCAGAGATAAGAACACGGCCGAGGCAAGAAGGCCCTGCCTGTCCTAAGAGGCGACTAATAGGTAGGAGTCGAGAGGTGGAGAGTGTGTGCGTGTGCGTGTGCGTGTGCGTGTGTGCGTCTGTGTGTCTGCGTGTGAGCGTGCGTGTGTGTGTGAGTGTGTGTGTATGTCCGTTCGGCTCGCAGAGATAAGAACATGGCTGTAGCAAGAAGGCCCTGCCTGTTGTAAGGGGCGACTAATGGGTAGGAGTCGAGAGGTAAAGAGTGTATGTGTGTGTGCGTGTGTGCGTGTGTGTGCGCGTGTGTGAGTATATGTGTGTGTCCGTTCGGCTTGCAGAGATAAGAATACGTCCGTGGCAAGAAGTCCCTGAATGTCGTAAGAGGCGACTAATGGATAGGAGTCGAGAGGTGGAGAGTGTGTGCGTGTGCGTGTGCGTGTGCGTGTGTGCGTGTGTGCCTGTGTGCGTGTAAGTGTGTGTGTGTGCGGTCGGCTCGCAGAGATAAGAACACGGCCGTGGCAAGAAGGCCCTGCCTGTCGTAAGAGGCGACTAATGGGTAGGAGTCGAGAGGTGAAGAATGTATGTGTGTGTGTGTGTGTGTGTGCCTGTGTGCGTGTGTGTGCGTGTGTGAGTGTTTGTGTATGTGTGTATGTCCGTTTGGCTTGCAGAGATAAGAATACAGCCGAGGCAAGAAGGCCCTGCCTATCGTAAGAGGCTACTAATTGGTAGGAGTCGAGAGGTGAAGAGTGTACGTGTGTGTGCGTGTGTGCGTGTGTGTGTGCGTGTGTAAGTATGTGTGTGTGTCGGTTCGGCTTGCAGAGATAAGAGCACGGCCGAGACAAGAAGGCCCTGCCTGTCGTAAGAGGCGACTAATAGGTAGGAGTCGAGAGGTGGAGAGTGTGTGCGTGTGCGTGTGCGTGTGTGCGTGTGTGTGTCTTCGTGTGAGCGTGCGTGTGTGTGTGAGTGTGTGTGTGTCCGTTCGGCTTGCAGAGATAAGAATACGTCCGGGGCAAGAAGGCCCTGCCTGTCTTAAGAGGCGACTAATGGATAGGAGTCGAGAGGTGGAGAGTGTGTGCGTGTGCGTGTACGTGTGCGTTTGCGTGTGCGTGTGTGCGTGTGTGCCTGTGTGCGTGTAAGTGTGTGTGTATGTGTGTGTGAGTGTGTGTGTGTGCGGTCGGCTCGCAGAGATAAGAACACGGCCGTGGCAAGAAGGCCCTGCCTGTCGTAAGAGGCGACTAATGGGTAGGAGTCGAGAGGTGAAGAGTGTATGTGTGTGTGTGTGTGCCTGTGTGCGTGTGTGTGCGTGTGTGAGTGTGTGTGTATGTGTGTGTGTCCGTTTGGCTGCAGAGATAAGAATACGGCCGAGGCAAGAAGGATCTGCCTCTTGTAAGGGGCGACTAATTAGTAGGAGTCGGGAGGTGATGAGTGTATGTGTGTGTGTGTGCGTGTGTGTGTGCGTGTGTGAGTATGTGTGTGTGTTAGTTCGGCTTGCAGAGATAAGAATACGTCCGTGGCAAGAAGGCCCTGCCTGTCTTAAGAGGCGACTAATGGATAGGAGTCGAGAGGTGGTGAGTGTGTGCGTGTGCGTGTGCGTTTGCGTGTGCGTGTATGCGTGTGTGCCTGTATGCGTGTAAGTGTGTGTATGTGTGTGTGTGAGTGTGTGTGTGTGCGGTCGGCTCGCAGAGATAAGAACACGGCCGTGGCAAGAAGGCCCTGCCTGTCGTAAGAGGCGACTAATGGGTAGGAGTCGAGAGGTGAAGAGTGTATGTGTGTATGTGTGTGCCTGTGTGCGTGTGTGTGCGTGTGTGAGTGTGTGTGTATGTGAGTGTGTCCTTTTGGCTGCAGAGATAAGAATACGGCCGAGGCAAGAATGATCTGCCTCTTGTAAGGGGCGACTAATAAGTAGGAGTCGGGAGGTGAAGAGTGTATGTGTGTGTGCGTGTGTGCGTGTGTGTGTGCGTGTGTGAGTATGTGTGTGTGTTAGTGCGGCTTGCAGAAATAAGAACACGACCGAGGCAAGAAGGCCCTGCCTATCGTAAGAGGCGACTAATAGGTGGGAGTCGAGAGGTGAAGAGTGTATGTGTGTGTGTGCGTGTGTGTGTGCGTGTGTGAGTATGTGTGTGTGTCCGATCGGCTTGCAGAGATAAGAACACGGCCGAGGCAAGAAGGCCCTGCCTGTCGTAAGAGGCGACTAATAGGTAGGAGTCGAGAGGTGAAGAGTGTATGTGTGTGTGTGCCTGTGTGCGCGTGTGTGTGTGTGTGCGTGTGTGAGTATGTGTGTGTGTCCGTTCGGCTTGCAGAGATAAGAACACGGCCGTGGCAAGAAGGCCCTGCCTTTCGTAAGAGGCGACTAATGGGTAGGAGTCGAGAGGTGAAGAGTGTCTTTGTGTGTGTGGGTGTGTGTGCGTGCGTGTGTGTGTCAGTGTGTGTGTCCGTTCGGCTCACAGAGATAAGGACTCGGCCGTGGCAAGAAGTTCCTGCCTGTCGTAGGAGGCGACTAATGGGTAGGAGTCGACAGGTGAAGAGTTTATGTGTGTGTATGTGTGTGCGTGTGTGTGTGCGTGTGTGAGTATGTGTGTGTGTAACGATGCTCTGATCATTTAACAGTTCGAACCGTGGGAGTGTCAATATTTGCGCATCCGCTTCTACAACCTGACGGCGTAGTGGGATTCAAACGGCTATTTAAGGCGTGTGAATAGCGGAATTAGACAGTCTTGTAGCTAGCGCTCTAGGCTCCCTGACTCGCCGGTGTAGTGAACCAGCGAGCCATTCTGGACAGAGATAGTTCCGTATTGAGGATCATACTCTGTCCCTAACCAAGCGTAACCCATCGGTATTGCGTATTGAGCATTACCGTGGATCTGCACAGAACCAACCGGGACAGAGATTTCCGTATTGAGGATCATACTCTGTCCTTAGCCAAGCGGAACCCGTCGGCATTGTGTATTGAACATTGCCGCGGGTCTGCACAGCTAAATATTTTGTTTGCGAGCACATTCGGAGCTTTCGCTGAATTGAAGCGAAAGCGAATATATTAGTAGTACTAATTAATTTCTTTTCTTTTATAGACGTTTGCCGGGGAATTCATTCATCGCGGGACCCAGACGGAAACGTAGAATTCATTTTGTTTTTGTTTTATAAGTATACAACGTAGAATTCCTTTTTTTAATTTTTATCTATTGTATATACTAAATTAATAGATTTATTTTTATTTCAAACCTGTGTTTTACTGAGTCTGTCGCCCCGAAAGAGCTACCCATCTCATGTGTTAGTTCGGCTTGCAGAAATAAGAACACGACCGAGGCAAGAAGGCCCTGCCTATCGTAAGAGGCGACTAATAGGTAGGAGTCGAGAGGTGAAGAGTGTACGTGTGTGTGCGTGTGTGCGTGTGTGTGTGCGTGTGTAAGTATGTGTGTGTGTGTCGGTTCGGCTTGCAGAGATAAGAACACGGCCGAGACAAGAAGGCCCTGCCTGTCGTAAGAGGCGACTAATAGGTAGGAGTCGAGAGGTGGAGAGTGTGTGCGTGTGCGTGTGCGTGTGTGCGTGTGTGTGTCTTTGTGTGAGCGTGCGTGTGTGTGTGAGTGTGTGTGTATGTCCGTTCGGCTCGCAGAGATAAGAACATGGCTGTGGCAAGAAGACCCTACCTGTTGTAAGGGGCGACTAATAGGTAGAAGTCGAGAGGTGAAGAGTGTATGTGTGTGTGCGTGTGTGCGTGTGTGTGTGCGTGTGTAAGTATGTGTATGTGTCCGTTCGGCTTGCAGAGATAAGAACACGGCCGAGGCAAGAAGGCCCTGCCTATCGTAAGAGGCGACTAATAGATAGGAGTCGAGAGGTATAGAGTGTGTGCGTGTGCGTGTGCGTGTGCGTGTGTGCGTGTGTGTGTGTGTGTGTGTGTCCGTTTGGCTGCAGAGATAAGAATACGGCCGAGACAAGAAGGATCTGCCTCTTGTAAGGAGCGACTAATAAGTAGGAGTCGGGAGGTGATGAGTGTATGTGTGTGTGTGCGTGTGTGTGTGCGTGTGTGAGTATGTGTGTGTGTTAGTTCGGCTTGCAGAAATAAGAACACGACCGAGGCAAGAAGGCCCTGCCTATCGTAAGAGGCGACTAATAGATAGGAGTCGAGAGGTATAGAGTGTGTGCGTGTGCGTGTGCGTGTGCGTGTGTGCGTGTGTGTGTCTGCGTGTGAGCGTGCGTATGTGTGTGAGTGTGTGTGTATGTCCGTTCGGCTCGCAGAGATAAGAATACGTCCGTGGCAAGAAGTCCCTGAATGTCGTAAGAGGCGACTAATGGGTAGGAGTCGAGAGGTTAAGAGTGTATGTGTGTGTGTGAGTGTGTGTGTGTCCATTCGGCCTGCAGAGATAAGAATACGTCCGTGGCAAGGAGGCCCTGCCTGTCTTAAGAGGCGACTAATGGATAGGAGTCGAGAGGTGGAGAGTGTGTGCGTGTGCGTGTGCGTGTGCGTTTGCGTGTGCGTGTATGCGTGTGTGCCTGTATGCGTGTAAGTGTGTGTGTATGTGTGTGTGTGAGTGTGTGTGTGTGCGGTCGGCTCGCAGGTATAAGAACACGGCCGTGGCAAGAAGGCCCTGCCTGTCGTAAGAGAAGAATAATGGGTAGGAGTCGAGAGGTGAAGAGTGTATGTATGTCTGTGCGTGTGTGCGTGCGTGTGTGAGTGTGTGTGTGTATGTGTGTGTCAGTGTGTGCATGGCCTTCTTGCCGAGGCAAGAAGGCCATGCTTGTTGTAAGGAGCGACTAATGGATAGGAGTCGAGAGATGAAGAGTGTACTTGTGTGTGTGCGTGTGTTCGTTTGTGTGTACGTGTGTATGTGTTTGTGCGTGTGTAAGTGTGTGTGTGTATGGGTGTGTGTGTCCGTTCGGCTTGCATAGATAAGAATACGGCCGTGGCAAGAAGGCCATGCTTGCTGTAAGGAGCGACTAATTGGTAGGAGTCGAGAGATAAAAAATGTGTGTGTGTGTTTGTTCCTTTGTGTGTGCGTGTGTAAGTGTGTGTGTATGTATGTGTGTGTCCGTTCGGCTCACAGAGATAAGAACTCGGCCGTGGCAAGAAGTTCCTGCCTGTCGTAAGATGCGACTAATGGGTAGGAGTCGAGAGGTGAAGAGTGTATGTGTGTGCGTGTGCGTGTGCGTGTGTGCGTGTGTGTCTGCGTGTGAGCGTGCGTGTGTGTGTGAGTGTGTGTGTATGTCCGTTCGGCTCGCAGAGATAAGAACATGGCTGTAGCAAGAAGGCCGTGCCTCTTGTAAGGGGCGACTAATAGGTAGGAGTCGAGAGGTGAAGAGTGTATGTGTGTGTGCGTGTGTGCGTGTGTGTGAGTATGTGTGTGTGTCCGTTCGGCTTGCAGAAGGAAGAATACGTCCGTGGCAAGAAGTCCCTGAATGTCGTAAGAGGCGACTAATGGGTAGGAGTCGAGAGGTTAAGAGTGTATGTGTGTGCGTGTGTGTGTGCGTGTGTGAGTATGTGTGTGTGTCCGTTCGGCTTGCAGAGATAAGAACACGGCCGAGGCAAGAAGGCCCTGCCTGTCCTAAGAGGCGACTAATAGGTAGGAGTCGAGAGGTGGAGAGTGTGTGCGTGTGCGTGTGCGTGTGCGTGTGTGCGTCTGTGTGTCTGCGTGTGAGCGTGCGTGTGTGTGTGAGTGTGTGTGTATGTCCGTTCGGCTCGCAGAGATAAGAACATGGTTGTAGCAAGAAGGCCCTGCCTGTTGTAAGGGCGACTAATGGGTAGGAGTCGAGAGGTAAAGAGTGTATGTGTGTGTGCGTGTGTGCGTGTGTGTGCGCGTGTGTGAGTATGTGTGTGTGTCCGTTCGGCTTGCAGAGATAAGAATACGTCCGTGGCAAGAAGTCCCTGAATGTCGTAAGAGGCGACTAATGGATAGGAGTCGAGAGGTGGAGAGTGTGTGCGTGTGCGTGTGCGTGTGCGTGTGTGCGTGTGTGCCTGTGTGCGTGTAAGTGTGTGTGTGTGCGGTCGGCTCGCAGAGATAAGAACACGGCCGTGGCAAGAAGGCCCTGCCTGTCGTAAGAGGCGACTAATGGGTAGGAGTCGAGAGGTGAAGAATGTATGTGTGTGTGTGTGCCTGTGTGCGTGTGTGTGCGTGTGTGAGTGTTTGTGTATGTGTGTATGTCCGTTTGGCTTGCAGAGATAAGAATACAGCCGAGGCAAGAAGGCCCTGCCTATCGTAAGAGGCTACTAATTGGTAGGAGTCGAGAGGTGAAGAGTGTACGTGTGTGTGCGTGTGTGAGTATGTGTGTGCGTGTGTGAGTATGTGTGTGTGTTAGTTCGGCTTGCAGAGATAAGAACTTGACCGAGGCAAGAAGGCCCTGCCTATCGTAAGAGGCGACTAATAGGTAGGAGTCGAGAGGTGAAGAGTGCATGTGTGTGTGCGTGTGTGCGTGTGTGTGTGCGTGTGTGCGTGCGTGTTTGCCTGTGTGTGTGTGTGTTTGTGAGTGTGTGTGTGTGTGTGTATGTGTGTGTGTGTCTTCGGCTCGCAGAGATAAGAACACAGCCGCGGCAAGAAAGCCATGCCAGTCGTAAGGGGCGACTAATGGGTAGGAGTCGAGAGGAGAAGAGTGTATGTGTGCGTGCGTGTGTGAGTATGTGTGTGTGTCTGTTCGGCTTGCAGAGATAAGAACACGGCCGAAGCAAGAAGACCCTGCCTGTCGTAAGAGGCGACTAATAGGTAGAAGTCGAGAGGAGAAGAGTGTATGTGTGCGTGCGTGTGTGCATGTGTGTGTGTGAGTGTGTGTGTATGTGTGTCCCTTCAGTTCGCAGAGATACAAATACAGCCGTGGTAAGAAGGCCATGCCTGTCGTAAGAGGCGACTGATGGGTAGGAGTCGAGAGGTGAAGAGTGTATGTGTGTGTGCGTGTGTGCGTGTGTGTGTAAGTATGTGTGTGTATGTGTGTGTGTGTTCCTTTGTGTGTGCGTGTGTAAGTGTGTGTGTATGTATGTGTGTGTCCGTTCGGCTTGCAGAAATTAGAATACGACCGAAGCAAGAAGGCCATGCCTGTCGTAAGAGGCGACTAATGGGTAGAAATCGAGAGGTGGAGAGTGTATTTGTGTGTGTGTGTGTGTGTGTGTGCGAGCGTGTGTGTGTCAGTGTGTGTTTGTGTGTGTATGTGTGCGTGTGTGCGTGCGTGTGTGTGTTAGAGTGTTGTAATAAATAATCTTCACTTATCGTCTTGTATGGTAGATTTATTTAAAACACTAGATACTCATAGTTTAGTTTATTAGAATCAAGTACAATACTAAATAGTATTCAGTTGACGTTGACTAACTTAGACCGTTCTCTTGATTCTTCATTCTTAACTACATTGATAATAATCCTAATCCCGTGATTTCCCGCTATTTACCTCCCGTGCGCTTGTTGATATATTACGTTTGTTATTTGTTAATTGATACACGTTATTTAATAATCTTTTGACTACATTGCAAATTTCACTAGGTCAGAGTGTGTCCTCGTTACAACGATATTTTCAATGTAGTAAACAAACAATATATTTTTGCAAATGTGTGTCACGTTAATAAAAAGATTACTTGAATCTGATGCTTAATTAAATCCCGTTACTCCCTATCCCTCAGAAGAAAAATTTTCTGAGTGCTGTTCGTTTTCAATCAATTACATGAACTGTTTTTACTCTTCCCTTCCGAAAGAAGAAAATTTTTCGTGTCATCATCAACTGATTACTGTACATATATACATTATTTACATTCAATATTTACATATACATATTTATAGAATTATATACAAATTTTTGGTACATATTTCCTTATATCTAAAAAAATTTAGTAACCTAACCTAACCTAACCTCAGCATATTATAAGGTTACCCAAATTGTTCCCTTATAATATGCTATCTGGTATCCTTCATTATGCCTTACTGGTATATTAATTTAATATTTTACGTACGTTTTTTCTTACCTTACGTTAAATCATTTAGATTATATTATACACATTTTGTTATACACATTTTAAATATATATATTGTACGAACTTAAAACTATATTTACACATTATATTCATTTAAATATATTTTTATATATTATTTGCATTCAAAAGTACATGTATATATTACGAGTATATTCATTGACTCTAATTGTAGCAAAGTATTGTTTCCTTAATAATTATTATTCTAGCTATAAACTTTGTGCCTTGGTCTGCTATTATTTTTCTGGGTACTCCATACCTCAAGATAAATTTTTCTACCAATGATTTGGCTACTGTTTTGGCTTATTTTATTTTTTATTACATATTCTTCTACGTAGTTGCTTAATTCGCATTGTACGTCAATATATCTGTTTCCATTTTCATCCATGTACATTTTCATGGGTTCCTTGTTTATGATTTAGTGCTTATGCCTTTGGCAGTCGTCGCATCTCTTCACATTTCACATATTTCTCAACATTTCTTCGTAATTCGTTCCACAAATAGTATTAACGTATATTTCTGTATTTAACATATCCTATTTATTCTTCCATATCCTTCCTGTAACATGTGGAAGTCATTAATTATAACTCTTCTTGATCTGCTTATCTTGTACTATATTATGTATTGATTGTATTATGTTTATCTTGTACTATACAAGCTTTTATACTTTCCTTAAAAAAATTATTATTTTTCTCTTCGTATTTCATTAAAAATTGGTTGATTCTTTTTTCATCTCGTTTTATTCTCATTTCATTATAATCTTCTGCACTCACGTTTGTGAGCCAAAATCTCACCAAGTCTCTTCGAGGGTCTTGATATTTCCTCTTGCATCGTAAATAAAATTTTAAATATACGGATCTTACTAATAAAATATTTAACCTGGTCAGTTATATTTTAATTATTTCAAGTTTATGGACATGCTTACTACGTACATTCAAACTATATCAAATATCATACTATTAACCTAATGTCATTATGTAATGTTTTTATGACTAATACTGTGTTTGCTTTCATAATGAAATTATTATATTTATGGTTTTTTGTTTGTTTATTGTTTGGTTTCTCGTCTTTTACAAACTAACTTTTGCTTGTACGTCTGGGTCTTTTCCAAAATAAAAACATCTGCATATTTTGCATTTTTTTTCGATGGGCCGTTTTCTTCCAATATTGATAGTTTTTACTGTGCTTAATAGTTGTTCGACTCTTTTTTACTCTTTGCCGTGTTTCTTCCATATAAAATATATAAAAATTTTTCCTGGTTTACACACATACACACACACTCACACACACACACGCACACACGCACGCACAAATACATTCTTCACCTCTCGACTCCTACCCATTAGTCGCCCCTTACGACTGGCATGGCTTTCTTGCCACAGCTGTTTTTTTATCTCTGCGAGCCGAAGACACACACACACATACACACACACACACACTCACAAACACACACACACACGCAAACAGGCACGCACACACGCACACACACACGCACACACACACGCATACACGCACACACACATACAATCTTCACCTCTCGACTCCTACCTATTAGTCGCCTCTTACGATAGGCAGGGCCTTCTTGCCTTGGACAAGTTCTTACCTCTGCAAGCTGAACTAACACACACACATACTCACACACGCACACACACACGCACACACGCACACACACATACACTCTTCACCTCCCGACTCCCACTTATTAGTCGAAGCTTACAAGAGGCAGATCCTCCTTGCCTCGGCCGTATTCTTACCTCTGTAAGCCGAACTAACACACACACATACTCACACACGCACACACACACGCACACACGCACACACACATACACTCTTCACCTCTCGACTCCTACCTATTAGTCGCCCCTTACAACAGGCAGGGTCTTCTTGCCTTGGCCGTATTATTATCTCTGCAAGCCTGACGGACACACACACATACACACACTCACACAAGCACACACACGCACACACGCACACACACACATATACTCTTCACCTTTCGACTCCTACCCATTTGTCGCCTCTTACGACAGGCAGGGCCTTCTTGCCACGGCCATGTTCTTATCTCTGCGAGCGGAACAAGCATACACACACACTCATACACACATGCACGCTCACACGCAGACACACACACACGCACACGCACACGCACACGCACACACTCTCCACCTCTTGACTCCTATCCATTTGTCACCTCTTAAGACAGGCAGAGCCTTCTTGACTCGGCCATATTCTTATCTTTGCAAGCCAAACGGACACACACACTTACACACACACGCACGCACACACGCACACATACACACACAAACACTCACACATGCACAAACACACGCACACACGCACACACGCACACACACACACACACACACACACACAGATACACTCTTCACATCTCGACTCCTACCCATTAGTCGCCTCTTACGACAGGCAGGAACTTCTTGCCACAGCCGTGTTCTTATCTCTGAAAGCCGAAAGGACACAGACACACACGCGCACACAAACACACGCACACAGGCACACACGCACACACGCACACGCTCACGCACTCGCACACACTCTCCACCTCTCGACTCCTACCCATTAGTCGCCTCTTATTATATCTCTTATTATTATAAATTTTTATTTATTATTTAAAATATGTAAAGGTTATTGTAAATATTATGTGCACATAATAGGGGGTAAGATATAATACATAATAACATAATAAAGGGTAAGATATAATATGTAATCAACCACATAATAGGGGGTAAGATATAATATGTAATCAACCACATAATAGGTGGTAATATAAGGTAATATAATCTAAATGATTTAACGTAAGGTAAGAAAAAACGTACGTAAAATATTAAATTAATATACCAGTAAGGCATAATGAAGGATACCAGATAGCATATTATAAGGGAACAATTTGGGTAACCTTATAATATGCTGAGGTTAGGTTAGGTTAGGTTACTAAATTTTTTTAGATATAAGGAAATATGTACCAAAAATTTGTATATAATTCTATAAATATGTATATGTAAATATTGAATGTAAATAATGTATATATGTATAAGTGTAATATCATACCCTTATTCATGTGAAGAGATAGCAGTTTGAATTCGTCTAAAAAGAGTTTATTATCGTTAAAATTCTACAATATAAATTATTAACAATAATAACATAACTAAAATAACTTAACAAATATACAAACCTAAAAAGAGAATCAAGAACAATGCTATTTCTTACGCCATTAAGTAATTTGACAAGTGTACCATACAATTTACAATATGTCAATGTCAATAAAACTTAAACAGTCATACAACCTAAAACTTTAAATAACTAAAAATAACTAAGCCCTGCTGTTTCACTTAAAATAAACATAGGTTTACTTTTACATCCCCCTACCAAAAAGGTATGATAAACCATCTAAGTATATGGTTTATCACAAGGCATCAATTTTGAAATATGGAAATAATTCATATCATTCTTTTGTATCCAATATCTACTTCATATAATGTATTTGAAATTTGTTTTTTTATTTGAAATGGACCTACTCTTACTTCGTCAAGTTTTTTTCTATTTAGTTTTGATTTATTTTCTACATATGCCCAATCTCCCTCTTTGAATTCATAGGATTTTCTATTTTTGTCATACAGTTTTTTATTATATTCATGATGTCGTACCGAATTTTTATAGGCTATTTCTTTATCTTTTGATACATTTGTTGTCTCACACAGTTCCTCGGGAACAATCGGATCTGCTTTTCCAAAAAGCAAATATTCTGGGCTATATCCGGTTACGGAATGATCTGTTTTATTGTATTCCTCTATACATTCTTCAGCTATTTTTGTCCATGCTCGAATTCTAGTTTCATTTTGTTTGCATCTTATTCTGTTAACTAATGTCTGATTAAGTCTTTCATTTAATCCATTCGAGAATGGACAGTCTACTGCTGTAAAAATTAATTGAATATTTAAATGTTTCATATGATTTCTAAATATTTTGGAATTAATTCCTGGATACTGATCTGTTAATAATGTTTTTATGGGGTGTTTATCTTGAATTTTGGCGATTAATTTTATGAAATCATCTGTGGTCTGATTTTTAGAAGTAACTGCAAACGCATATCTGGTGAAGTGATCTACAAGTAAGTGGAGGTATTTTTTTGTCGAACGATTGCCACCAAATCCTCCTATTGTATCTAAGGACATTATCTGAAAAGGTTCTTTTGCTGGACCCAATTGTGACAGAAGACCATATTTTGGACCGATTCTTGTTTTATTTTTACAGCAGATCTCGCATTTTTGACAGATATCCTTTGCTAGTGAATCTATATTCTTAATGTAGTAAAAATTTCTAATTTTGTTTGTTACTTTACCAGCACAAATATGACCATAAAATTTGTGAACTTTTGTTATTAACTCTTTTCCAAAATCTTTGGATAAAATTATTCTTTTTTCATTCTTCCTTAATTTATAAAATATATCTTGGTTCAAAATTGTTCCTCTCATTGTATCTATAACTTGTCGATTATTATTTTGGTCTTGTTTTATCTCAGTTAATGTGACTAGGTTTACTGTTCTTATGAATGTTTCTGCATTTTTCATATTTTCCAACACTGGGTTTCTAGAAAGGCAGTCTGCTTCTACATTTTCTTTTCCAGGTTCATATTTAATGTCGAAGTCAAATTGTGAAAGAAAATGTGTCATATCTCCTAATTCTTCATCTGGTCTTGTACGAAGTTCTCTTCCCTCAAGGGGTTTATGATCAGTAATAACGAGAAATTTTCTTCCCATTAGCCAGTATTGCCAAAATTTTATTGCTTCTTTAATTGCCAGGCATTCTAAAAAAATAGCCTTTTTATTTTTTTGATATTTGTTCAATTTTTTTGAAAAGTATGCTACGGGTTTCATTTCTCCATCTCTTTGTTTTTGTTTCAGAACCGCACCAATTCCTAGAACACTAGCATCTGTATATATAGTTGTAGGAGCATTTGGGTTAAAAATGGCTAGTATAGGTTCAGAACAGAGGATATTCTTTGCCCTATCAAAAGCTGTTTGGCAGCTTAAAGACCAGTGGAATTTGATATCTTTTCTAAGTAAATTATGTAGTGGCTCTAATAACCTAGCTGAATCTTTTATATATTTGTGGTAAAAATTTACTTTTCCCAAAAACTGTCGTACTTTTTTTCTCGTGTCTGGTGCTGGAAAATCTCTGATCGATATTAAATTATCATGTAACGGACGAACTGAATTGTGTCCCACAATGTGTCCCAAATATTTAACCTCTTCTCTTGCAAAATTACATTTTAGAAGTTTGAGCCTAAATCCCTCTTCAATAATTGCTTTCATAAGTCTTTCTATATGGTCTAAGTGTTCTTCAAATGATAATGAGAATATTAAAATGTCATCTATGTAGTTTATACAAAATGAATTTAAATTATGCTTCCTGATAATATTACTTAAAATTCTTTGAAATATTGCGGGAGATGTTTTAAGCCCAAAAGGTAAGCATTTCCATTGCCAATGACCACTTTGGGTAACGAAGGCTGTCTTGTATTTATCTTTTATCCGAACTGGAATACACCAAAAAGCAGAATTTATATCTAAAGTAGTAAAGAACCTAGCATTCCTTGTTTTGGTCAAAATCTCGTCAATTAAAGGAAAAGGTTGGGGTTCAGGAATAATTAATTTGTTTAACTCACGAAAGTCAATGCACAATCTTGTTTTAGATCCTTCATCTTTTTTAAAAGCCAATGTAACAGGTGCTGCAAAAGGTGAAGATGATTCTTCTGGTATTATAGTAGATTTTTGATAAAAATTTGGTTTTGTCTCCAATTTATTCTTCTTTTTTATAACTAAACTTTCCAATTTTCGTAATTCACCTACCAATTTTTCCATTGTTGTAACGTCAGCTCTATTAATATTATCTTGTATATAAATTGGCAAATTTGTTACAATTAAATCAATTAGTATATCAATGGGAAAATCATTCTTTATATTTAGCAATAAATTTTCTTTACGAAACGCATAATCAACAATACTACCACCTATATACCTAAAAGAATAAGCTTGCCTATGATTATGCCAACCTGTTTCACAAAAACTATCTAAAAAATTAATTTTCCATACCTCAAAACTGTTATCTAAGCCTAATGTTATTATTTTTGATTCAAACCATTCTTTTGCTATTCCATCAAGAAACAAACGTAGAATCAAAATCTTGTCTTCGTCAGCAACCACCTCACATCGCAAACATTCTGATTCGAAGGTCTTGAGCCATGAATTCATTGGAACATTATTTCCATCAAAATTTCGAAGTACAAAATCATCTTTTATTTTTTTTAAATTTTTCTTTTCAACTTTAGGTAAATTTGTGTCATTAAATTTCTGGAGCAACTCAGCAAATGATGGAAATTGTTCAGCTGTTTCTATCTTCTCATACACTGGTAATAAGGTCTGTTGTAAGTACTCACTTTGATAAACCACATCACCATCTGAATCAAAATAAATCTCCTTCAAATTGTCTTCTAATGCTATAGTACATGTTCTAAAGGATCCTCTTGTTTTCATAGATGCTAATATATTCTTCACTTTTTTCAGATGAAATAGTTCAGAATGATCAATTTGAAGTTGTTTTTCAAAGGGGATTTCATAATAAAAACGGGACCCTGTTGGCTGCAGCCACTTAAATTTATATACATTTTTCTTACTATCACTACTGTTTGCTTCTATAGCTATGCAAATTCTCATTGATGTAAAATTCATTCTTAAATATCGTTTTATCCAAATAACGGCTTGGAAATTTATAGTTATCACTATATTTTTTTTATCAGCTTAAGTTCTTGATTTATAAGTGTAATATCATACCCTTATTCATGTGAAGAGATAGCAGTTTGAATTCGTCTAAAAAGAGTTTATTATCGTTAAAATTCTACAATATAAATTATTAACAATAATAACATAACTAAAATAACTTAACAAATATACAAACCTAAAAAGAGAATCAAGAACAATGCTATTTCTTACGCCATTAAGTAATTTGACAATTGTACCATACAATTTACAATATGTCAATGTCAATAAAACTTAAACAGTCATACAACCTAAAACTTTAAATAACTAAAAATAACTAAGCCCTGCTGTTTCACTTAAAATAAACATAGGTTTACTTTTACATATGTACAGTAATCAGTTGATGATGACACGAAAAATTTTCTTCTTTCGGAAGGGAAGAGTAAAAACAGTTCATGTAATTGATTGAAAACGAACAGCACTCAGAAAATTTTTCTTCTGAGGGATAGGGATGTAACGGGATTTAATTAAGCATCAGATTCAAGTAATCTTTTTATTAACGTGACACACATTTGCAAAAATATATTGTTTGTTTACTACATTGAAAATATCGTTGTAACGAGGACACACTCTGACCTAGTGAAATTTGCAATGTAGTCAAAAGATTATTAAATAACGTGTATCAATTAACAAATAACAAACGTAATATATCAACAAGCGCACGGGAGGTAAATAGCGGGAAATCACGGGATTAGGATTATTATCAATGTAGTTAAGAATGAAGAATCAAGAGAACGGTCTAAGTTAGTCAACGTCAACTGAGTACTATTTAGTATTGTACTTGATTCTAATAAACTAAACTATGAGTATCTAGTGTTTTAAATAAATCTACCATACAAGACGATAAGTGAAGATTATTTATTACAACACTCTAACACACACACGCACGCACACACGCACACATACACACACAAACACACACTGACACACACACGCTCGCACACACACACACACAGACACACACAAATACACTCTCCACCTCTCGATTTCTACCCATTAGTCGCCTCTTACGACAGGCATGGCCTTCTTGCTTCGGTTGTATTCTAATTTCTGCAAGCCGAAAGAACACACACATACATACACACACACACACACTTACACACGCACAAACACATTCACACGTACACACAAACGAACACACGCACACACACACACACACGTACACTCTTCATCTCTCGACTCCTACCCATTAGTCGCTCCTTACAGCAAGCATGGCCTTCTTGCCACGGACGTATTATTATCTCTGCGAGCAGAAGGGATACACACACACACATACACACACATACTTTCACACACACGCACACACGCACACACACATACACTCTTCACCTCTCGACTCCTACCCATTAGTCGCCTCTTACGACAGGCATGGCCTTCTTAACACGGCTGTATTTTTAACTCTGCGAACTGAAGGGACACACATACACACACACTCACACACACACACATGCACACACGCACGCACACATACACTCTTCTCCTCTCGACTCGAAGACACGAAGACACACACACACATACACACACACACACACTCACAAACACATACACACAGGCAAACACGCACGCACACACGCACACACACACGCACACACGCACGCACACACGCACACACACATACACTCACACACACACGCACACACGCACACACACATACATTCTTCACCTCTCGACTCCTACCTATTAGACGCCTCTTACGATAGGCAGGGCCTTCTTGCCTCGGTCAAGTTCTTATCTCTGCAAGCCGAACTAACACACACACATACTCACACACGCACACACACACGCACACACGCACACACACATACACTCTTCACCTCTCGACTCCTACCCATTAGTCGCCTCTTACGACACACACACGTGTGTGCGTGTGTGTGTGCGTGTGTGCGTGCGTGTTTGCCTATGTGTGTGTGTTTGAGTGGTAAGAAGGATCTGCCTCTTGTAAGAGGCGACTAATAGGTAGGAGTCGAGAGGTGAAGAGTGCATGTGTGTGAGTGTGCGTGTGTGCGTGTGTGTGTGCGTGTGTGAGTATGTGTGTGTGTCCGTTCGGCTTGCAGAGATAGGAACACGGCCGAGGCAAGAAGGCCCTGCCTGTCGTAAGAGGCGACTAATAGGTAGTAGTCGAGAGGTGAAGAATGTATGTGTGTGTGCGTGTGTGCGTGTTTGTGTGTGTGTGAGTGTATGTGTGTGTGCGTGTGGGCCTGCGTGGCTGTGTGTGTGTTTGTGAGTGTGTGTGTGTATGTGTGTGTCCCTTCTGCTCGCAGAGATAAGAAAACAGCCGTGGCAAGAAGGCCATGCAAATCGTACAGGGCGACTAATGGGTAGGAGTCGAGAGGTGAAGAGTGTATGTGTGTGTGTGCGTGTGTGCGTGTGTGTGTGCGTGTGTGAGTATGTGTGTGTGTGTCCGTTCGGCTTGCAGAGATAAGAACACGGCCGAGGCAAGAAGGCCCTCCCTGTCGTAAGAGGCGACTAATAGGTAGGAGTCGAGTGGTGAAGAATGTATGTGGGTGTGCGTGTGTGCGTGTGTGTGTGTGAGTGTATGTGTGTGTGCGTCTGTGCGTGCGTGTGTGCGTGTGCGTGTCCGTGTGTGCGTACGTGTGGTCGTGTTTGTGTGTGTTTGTGAGTGTGTGAGTATGTGTGTGTGTTAGTTCGGCTTGCAAAAATAAGAACACGACCGAGGCAAGAAGGCCCTGCCTATCGTAAGAGGCGACTAATAGGTAGGAGTCGAGAGATGAAGAGTGCATGTGTGTGTGCGTGTGTGCGTGTGTGTGTGCGTGTGTGAGTATGTGTGTGTGTTAGTTCGGCTTGCAGAGATAAGAACTTGACCGAGGCAAGAAGGCCCTGCCTATCGTAAGAGGCGTCTAATAGGTAGGAGTCGAGAGGTGAAGAATGTATGTGTGTGTGCGTGTGTGCGTGTGTGTCTGTGTCTGTGTTTGTGTTTGTGAGTGTGTGTGTGTGTGTGTGTATGTGTGTGTGTGTCTTCGGCTCGCAGAGATAAGAACACAGCCGCGGCAAGAAAGCCATGCCAGTCGTAAGGGGCGACTAATGGGTAGGAGTCGAGAGGAGAAGAGTGTATGTGTGCGTGCGTGTGTGAGTATGTGTGTGCGTGTGTGAGTATGTGTGTGTGTTAGTTCGGCTTGCAGAGATAAGAACTTGACCGAGGCAAGAAGGCCCTGCCTATCGTAAGAGGCGACTAATAGGTAGGAGTCGAGAGGTGAAGAGTGCATGTGTGTGTGCGTGTGTGCGTGTGTGTGCGTGTGTGAGTATGTGTGTGTGTTAGTTCGGCTTGCAGAGATAAGAACTTGACCGAGGCAAGAAGGCCCTGCCTATCGTAAGAGGCGACTAATAGGTAGGAGTCGAGAGGTGAAGAGTGCATGTGTGTGTGAGTGTGCGTGTGTGTGTGCGTGTGTGAGTATGTGTGTGTGTTAGTTCGGCTTGCAGAGATAAGAACTTGACCGAAGCAAGAAGGCCCTGCCTGTCGTAAGAGGCGACTAATAGGTAGGAGTCGAGAGGAAAAGAGTGTATGTGAGCGTGCGTGTGTGCATGTGTGTGTGTGTGAGTGTGTGTGTATGTGTGTCCCTTCGGTTCGCAGAGATAAAAATACAGCCGTGGTAAGAAGGCCATGCCTGTCGTAAGAGGCGACTAATGGGTAGGAGTCGAGAGGTGAAGAGTGTATGTGTGTGTGCGTGTGTGCGTGTGTGTGTGCGTGTGTGAGTATGTGTGTGTGTTAGTTCGGCTTGCAGAGATAAGAACTTGACTGAGGCAAGAAGGCCCTGCCTATCGTAAGAGGCGACTAATAGGTAGGAGTCGAGAGGTGAAGATTGTATGTGTGTGTGTGCGTGTGTGCGTGTGTGTGTGCGTGTGTGAGTATGTGTGTGTGTCCGTTCGGCTTGCAGAGATAAGAACACGGCCGAAGCAAGAAGGCCCTGCCTGTCGTAAGAGGCGACGAAGAAAGAACGATCTAAATTAGTTTCTTCACAAAAAAGAGGACGTGTTCCCTTAACTTCAGCACAATTTGCCAGACATTACCCCTATTTGAAAATTACTAATTTTATTTTCGCCACCTTGCTTATAATATATTATAGGCAGCCGCTCTTACACGTCCTGAATTATTTAAATTTTGATAAAATAGAGGTGGGACTTTCTACTTTAAATTTGGAACGTAACAACACCTTCCTTTCCCAGAGAGAAATTTACGAGGAAAAACTAGACAAAGAAAATTTTCCCTCGCGCTAGCGACGCACTACCTAAACTCCGAGCGAAGTCCACAACACAATCATCATCCACACCGTCTTCACCATGCGCAAGTACTTGGACAACGAAAGACATACCAATCTCAAACCACACGCACAAAGCAACAACTTACTTACAACACTTACTCCACTTCCACACAACAGTCATCTCTCATCGTATGAGATCAAGTAGAATAGTTTCAAATTCCAACGTCAATCTGACAACACTGATTAGGTCGGTTACTGGATGTTGCCCTTATTCGCGACCTCCCAGCTCTGGGGCATCGCTAGTACTTCACTATACCTCGCATAATATGAGTCCATAAGAAACTCTCCACCATTCCACTCTTACTGATACTGCGAGAAACATCTACCGAAACAGTAGTGTAATTCCAATTGTTCATTAAAATAAAAATGAGATAGGTCTTTCAGAATTTAAATCCGTATACAAAGAAATTTAGTGAATCATCCAAAACTAAGCTATTATCCAACAAGATTCACTAAAACATAATTATGTGGCTTCGAAAAAATCCCAATTAAATAGAATGGCTTACTAACATCAAAACAAATCCCAACGCCATATCATCGAAGACAACATATTTCTGACCAAAGCTAAGTGACATTCAATTCCATAAATCAAAAGAAATTAGGGCTACCGCAACCCTACGACTTCGTATTGGCTACCTAACACAAAAAAAAAAACGAATCGGTTGACCATCCAAATACATCCTAAGAACCGATCATAGCCAACACTCAGTCATCCTTCACGGACAAAACAAAAAAAAAATAAATACAACCAATTTCAGAAGACTAACTAAATTTACTTAGACTAGACAAAACTTTTGCTAGTCCGTTCTACTCCGACCTAAATCCTATCGGGATCACCAGTCGGGTTACTAATCCTTAAATCCTTAATATTCCAAATACCTTGATCCTTGCCATTTTCATCCTCTAAACTATATGTCCAGGGGGAAACTTTCTTCTTCACGAAGTAGGGTCCTATCCATCTAGGAGCTAACTTTTTCGTGAAATATTTAGCGGCATCTGACAACACAAAATTTCTCCGCCATACTGACTGATGGGGCTGAAATTCCTCTGGACGTCTCCGTAGATTATAGGTCTTCTCACACTTAGCCGAAGCTTTATCTAAACGTTTTCTAACATCAACAAATAATTCCTGGAGTCCACGCGATCGATTATATCCCATTTTAGCTACTTCGTCCTCTGGGTCTCCGAGTTTGTCCTTTCGGGAAAAATCTCGTCCATCCACTACCATCTTCCGACCGAAATTTATGAAGTAGGGATCTTGACCAGTCGACTCGTGGTATGCAGTGCGCGTAGCACATGCTAGTTTGGCCAAATTTTCATCCCACTTCCTATGGTTGTCAGCTATATAAGTTGCCATCATTGTTTTAAGGGTTCGGTTATAGCGTTCAGATGGATTGCACTGTGGATGATACAACGCATTATAACGAACTGAGACACCATAGGTTTCCATCATTTTCTTGAAAATACCCGAAGTATACTGGACACCATTATCACATAGTAACAGACGTGGAACTCCAAATACGAGAAAAACTTCTTCTTCTATTTTCTTAACGACATGCACGGCTTTTGAGGATCGCAACGGAAATACCAAAGAAAATTTACTAAACACATCCATTACCACTAAGATAAACTTATAGCCTTGAGTTGATCTTGGGAAAGGTCCCATAAGATCGGTTGCTACTATCTCCCAAGGTTGAGTAGCTTTAGGTTGAGGAGTCATAAAGCCTTTGGGCTTACCTTGTTCCACCTTATGCATGGCATACAGTGAGCAACGTCCAACGTACCGAGACACATCACTCCGCAGTTTCGGCCAAAAATACTTCTCGTTAATACGCTTATAAGTTTTCAGGATCCCCATATGACCTGCTAAAGGACTATCATGACACAACTTCAGCACTTCCAATCGTTGACCCTTAGGAACGACTTCCTTCCAATTGTCCACTTCCTCGACCAAAAATCCATGACTAAGACGGATGTATTTATAAAGTTTGCCACCAGACATTCTCCACTGAGGATACTTCAAGGGATTAGACTCGATTTTTCTACAAAGTTTATCATACCAACTATCACCACTAGGAAGCGGTACAACCTCTTCAACCATATCAAGCACGGGAACTGACCGAGATAACAAATGGGGGACAACATGTTCTTTTCCTTTCCGATGCACAATCTTAAAGTCATATTGTTGCAATCTTACCGCCCATCGAGCTAATCTTTCAGTAGGATCCTTCAAATTTTGAAGCCATACGAGAAATGCGTGATCAGTCACGACCGTAAAAGGAACACCCTCCAAATAAGGACGCAGTTTTTCGACTGCCCATAACACAGCTAAACATTCCCGTTCCGTCGTGGAAAAATTCCTTTCTTGACGCGTTAGTGATCTGCTCAGGAAACTAATTACTTCGTCACCATCCGGGCCTGGCTGCAATAACACGGCGCCCACTCCATATCCTGAGGCATCACATTGGACAACAAAAGGCAAATTGTAGTCAGGACAATTAAGTATCGGAGCAGAAACTAGACATTCTTTTATTTTCTGAAAAGATTCTTCACAACTCGGGGTCCAATTGAATTTTCTTCCTTTCTTCAATATCGCTGTAATTGGAGCTAGTAGTGTCGCAAAGGAAGGAATAAATCTTCGATACCAGGAAAATGTGCCTATGATGCTACGAACTTCCTTGACGGATGTGGGTGTTGGGATACGTAGCATAGCCTTGACCTTATCACCATCAACATGTAGTCCATTCCTATCAACCACATGACCCAAATACTTTAGTTCCGGTCTACAAAATTGACATTTATCCCAGCTAACGGTTAACTTAGCTTCTCTCAAGCGTCTAAAGACTTCCTCTAAGATCCTTACATGTTCTTCAATAGACTTTGTCACGATGACCACGTCATCCAAGTAAGTAAAAACATAGGGTTCCAACTCCGGACCGAGGACACGATCTATCAACCTCTGCCATGTAGCCGGGGCAATATGTAATCCAAAAGGCATTCTGCAAAACTGAAAAAGACCTTGACCAGGAACCGTAAAAGCAGTATAAGGCCTGGAAGCCTTAGCAACAGGTACCTGCCAATACGCCGACTTAATGTCTATGGTGGAAAGATAATGCGCGTTCTTCAATTTATTTAAAATATTAGAGATGTACGGTAATGGGTAGCCATCCCTCTCTGTTACGGCATTAAGCTTTCGATAGTCTACGCAGAACCTCCATTTTGGTTCTTCACCTTCTGGAACCTTTTTCTTCACCAAGAGAATCGGGGACGACCAAGCACTATTCGATCGCTCCACTACACCTTTCGCCAACATATCTTCTAGCTCTTTATCAATATGGCTTTGGATTACTGGGGATACAGGATGGTAACGTTGTTTTATGGGTGCAGATTTACAAACAATCACATGCTCAGTGACATCAGTACAACCAAGAGAAGTGCCCATTAGTTCACGACTTCTATTAATAACTTCCTCCAATTGCGACTTCTCTGCATCGGTCAAAATAGTTTGACCTCGGAGATGATTCACTGAACCTACCATTGCTGGAGCGTCCGAAAAATACCATTAGTTATGCCTCAAATCTGGAACGATACCCATAACACGCCAAAAATCAGATCCTAAAATCAGAATGTGCGGTACGTCCAAAATAACTAATACTGGCAAGACACGCAAGCGATCCCTAACCATGAAAGGTACTAAACATTCCCCCAACGATTCACACATCTGACCATTCGCCACTCTACAAACGGTCTTCTTCGAAGTATACAACTCTAAACCCAAGTTTTGTAAAAATTTCCAACCAGTTCTTCCTACAATGGTCTTTGAAGCACCAGAATCCAATAATCCCAAAATTTCCTTTCCTAAGACTTTAACTTTCAAATATGGACGTTCATCTCCTTCGGAATGATGTAAAATAAAGTCTAAAATAGGACGTAGGTTGGTCGAGTCAACGTCGGCAACACCTCTTCGACCAGTTAGGTGCGCTTCCTTCCGTTTCCCGAATTACACGAAGGACAAGTTCTGACTGTAAACCCTTCTTTCTTACACTTAAAACAGTGAACAGCCTCCTTCTTCATTAGACACCCTACTGCCTTATGGCCTGACTTATTACAACGATAACAGATTAAAGTCCTAAACTTTCCTCTAGCCGACTCCGATTCGGATGAAGCAACAGGACCCTCACTAACACTACTAAAACTTTCAGCATCCACACTGATATAAGCTAGGTCCTTTTCCAAAGTATTCATTTTCCTACTATTCGGTTCAACATAGTTCCTAATACAATCACGTCTTTCCTCCATACTGCGACATAGAACACGAAGTTCCTCCAAGGTACCTGGCAAAGGATCACGTAATCTATCTTGATAGAACGGATGCAAATTCCTAATAACTATAGACAATTTAACTTCCTCTGGAACATGACAACGCAAGCGATTAAAGTAACTATTCATTATTGCCAAGTAAACTCCAATAGTCTCAGACGAATGCTGAGTTCTCCTCCGAAGCTCTTCAAAAAGCGCTTCCCCATGGTGAGCTGACAGGTACTCCCTACGAAACTCTTCAACTAATTCAGCCCAACTCCCTACACGTAGACGAACATCTTTATAAAACTGATAGGCTTTATCCGAAAATAAATCTATACCTGATTCCAAAAGTATACTATCTGGTACATGACGAGCGAGACTCAATTCATTCACCATCTCAAAAAATGCAGAAATAGACATACCCCTAGCAGAACCTGAAAACTTTTCTATTCCCCATTTATGGGGAAGTATCATCCCAGAAGAAAAACTAGAGACAGACCCTGAAAGAACATTATTACCAGCTTGTGACATTGCTCCAGGAGAAGAAGCATGAACTTGTCCTACCCCTGCCTGAAAAGACTGATTTAAAACCGAAATCACATCGAGCGCTACTGGTACCGAACCAGATCCGATTGGATGCTGCTTATCATGTAAATCCTGTGACAACTTCAAAATCTCAGCAAGAAAGTCTGACTTAACAACCTGGGTTGCGTCTGCATCATCACCTGTTGGCAATACCATAAGATCAATTCTCCCCAAGACATGGTTAATCTGTGTCCGCAATCTCAAGGACTCAGCACAAGTAGGAGTTCCGGCAAACTTTCCAACAGCCGTATTCAGCTCTGCAAGTTTAGTCTCGATTGCAGTTTTATCCTGTGAAAAGGTGAATGGGTGCTCAGGATATCTAAAGCTTTCATTTGCTGCCTCACGACTAAGTGCATCAGACAGACTAGACCTCATAGACTCAACAGTGCCAGTAGACACTCCACGAATTTTGAGTTCATATTCCAGTTCCTCTTTCCTTAAGTAGTTGGGTACAAGTTTTCGCACCATCTTGCCAAAGTTCAAAATTTAAAAAAAATGTATCAACCGAAAGGAGCAAATATTCAAACAAAATCAAGATATAAGTAAAAATATTAACACACAGGTACAGTTTACTTTATTAATGGGAGCAAACCAAAAGCAAAATAAAAGTAATAGTCGCTTTATTCAATCTATAAAATTTCACAAAAGATTTTCAAAATTTCATTGTTTCAGAACAAATTACAAGTCACAACATAATCTCAAAAAAAGATTTTACATTCCCTAACATAAGTAAGTTAAACCACAATGTAGAATTTCGAAGTCAACTTCTCAAAAAAATAAATTTGAACTCCAACTGAAATAGAAATATTTCAAAGTCCTAATATATCCATAATTCTTCTAAGTTCCACAACACCACTTCAAAGTATCTTCTTTTAAGTTCCATTTTTGGCTTCTTCCAACTTCACGTCACACAAAAAAAAACTAGTAAGCACTTCTTGGCATACACTTCCACTAAACACGAAGTTCTAAGACTACTACTAAGTGCAAAACCAGTGGTAAAGTAAATAAATCAAAGTTAGTCAATTAAAGCCCAAACACGTTAGGTTAACTAATTAAGAGGAATCTACACAAGGGGTTGACAAAAAAAGGTTAATTAATTAAGGGCCCCACGTTGGGCGCCAAAATATGTGGCGTACAAAACCGAATCTATATAAAAAAATTACAAATTGTACCAAATATAAATCAGACGTACACCCCGAAAGAAAAGTACTATACGGTGACAGTCTGGGAATGGCTCGCGGCTAGACAAAACAGTGGAGATGGTCGTGCGGTCCACAAAACAAAAAAAAATCCAAAGTTATATCAGGGGCGCCAGGTAAATTGGCCCACAGCCTTCCCTACGTTACTATTCAATAAACCACCAACTTACCAATAGGTTTACTACTAAAATACTAAGTAACAGTATACAACCTGAATAAATAAAAAAAAATAAATGAAATTGTCAGATTAGAATTTAGTCAATTTTAATAAATAGATTCCCAAGATAGTTGAAAATAAATACATATTACAATATTATTTAACTTTACCATAGGCTTAATAAAAAAATAATATAAAAATGCGGCTTCTACTTGCCTAACAAAAATTCATAAGTTATTTCTATTTAACAGAACAAAATGAAAGGTAAGACGTATAAAAAGTACCGGACGCTAAGGGGTGTGCGGTTCAATACCAACCAAAAAAAAAATAATTACCGCAAATAGGACACCACGTGAGCTCAAGTGCGTGCGCAGAAAATAATATAAAAAAATAAATCTCAAATATATAACCCCCCCTTAGACGCAGTTTACAAAATTAAAATAGGTATGTGTAAATATTTAATTAATAAAATAAACCGCAAATAATCTTTAAAAAAAACTGTTAAAGTATTTGTAAATATGAAAATAAAAACTAACAGCAAATAATATTTAAAAAAAAACTATTGTATCCCGCAAACAAATTAGACGGTGCTTAAATCTTCCGTTGAAAATTAATTATCGATCCATACCTCGAATTTTCATATACTTCACCGCGTGGAATACCAGTTATAGTATGTGTGTGTGCCCTTCGCTCGCAGAGATGAGAAAACAGCGGTGGCCTGTCGTAAGAGGCGACTAATGGATAGGAGTCGAGAGGTGGAGAGTGTGTGCGTGTGCGTGTGTGTGTGTGTGCGTGTGTGTGTCCGTTCGGCCTGCAGAGATAAGAACACGGCCGTGGCAAGAAGTCCCTGCCTATCGTAAGAGGAGAATAATGGGTAGAAGTCAAGAGGTGAAGAGTGTATGTGTGTGTGTGCGTTTGTGCGTGCCTGTGTGAGTGTGTGTGTATGTGTGTGTGTCAGTGTGAGTGTTTCCGGTCAGCTCGCAGATATGAGAACACGGCCGTGGCAAGAAGGCCCTGCCTGTCGTACGGGACGACTAATGGGTAGGAGTCGAGAGGTGAAGAGTGTATGTGTGTGTGTGCGTGTGTGGGTGTGTGTGCGTGTGTAAGTGTGTGTGTATGTGTGTGTGTGTGTGTGTGTCTGTTTGGCTTGCAGAGATAAGAATACGGCCGAGGCAAGAAGGCCCTGCCTCTTGTAAGGGGCGACTAATAAGTAGGAGTCGAGAGGTGAAGAGTGTATGTGTGTGTGCCTGTGTGCGTGTGTTTTTGTGTGTGTGTGTGTGCGTGTGTGTGTGTCCGTTCGGCTTGCAGAGATAAGAACACGGCCGAGGCAAGAAGGCCCTGCCTGTCGTAAGAGGCGACTAATAGATAGGAGTCGAGAGGTGAAGAATGTATGTGTGTGTGCGTGTGTGCGTGCATGTGTGCGTGTGTGTGTGTTTGTGAGTGTGTGTGTGTGTGTATGTGTGTAAGTGTGTGTGTGTGTATGTATGTGTGTGTCCGTTCGGCTCGCAGAGATTAGAATACGGCCGAGGCAATAAGTCCATGCCTGTCGTAAGAGGCGACTAATGAATAGGAGTCGAGAGGTGAAGAGTGTATGTGTGTGTGTGTGTGCGTGTGTTTGTGCGTGTGTGAGTGTGTGTGTATATGTGTGTGTGTCCGTTTGGCTTGCAGAGATAAGAATACGGCCGAGGCAAGAAGGCCCTGCCTGTCGTAAGAGAAGAATAATGGGTAGGAGTCGAGAGGTGAAGAGTGTATGTATGTCTGTGCGTGTGTGCGTGCGTGTGTGAGTGTGTGTGTGTATGTGTGTGTCAGTGTATGTGTGTCCGGTCGGCTCACAGAGATGAGAACACGGCCGTGGCAAGAAGGCCCTGCCTGTCGTAAGAGGCGACTAATGGTTAGGAGTCGAGAGGTGAAGAGTGTATGTGTGTGTGTGTGCGTGTGTGCGTGTGTGTGCGTGTGTAAGTGTGTGTGTGTATGTGTGTGTGTCTGGTTGGCTTGCAGAGATAAGAATACGGCCGAGGCAAGAAGGCCATGCTTGCTGTAAGGAGCGACTAATGGGTAGGAGTCGAGAGATGAAGAGTGTACGTGTGTGTGCGTGTGTTCGTTTGTGTGTACGTGTGTATGTGTTTGTGCGTGTGTAAGTGTGTGTGTGTATGGGTGTGTGTGTCCGTTCGACTTGCATAGATAAGAATACGGCCGTGGCAAGAAGGCCATGCTTGCTGTAAGGAGAGACTAATTGGTAGGAGTCGAGAGATATAGATTGTATGTGTGTGTGTGTTTGTTCCTTTGTGTGTGCGTGTGTAAGTGTGTGTGTGTATGTATGTGTGTGTCCGTTCGGCTTACAGAGATAAGAACTCGGCCGTGGCAAAAAGTTCCTGCCTGTCGTAAGATGCGACTAATGGGTAGGAGTCGAGAGGTGAAGAGTGTATGTGTGTGTGCGTGTGTGTGTGTGTGTGCGTGTGTGAGTAGGTGTGTGTCCGTTCGGCTCGCAGAGATTAGAATACGGCCGAGGCAATAAGTCCATGCCTGTCGTAAGAGGCGACTAATGGGTAGGAGTCGAGAGGTGAAGAGTGTATTTGTGTGTGTGTGTGCATGTGTGCGTGTGTGTGTGAGTGTGTGTGTGTGAGTGTGTGTGTGTGTGTGTGTGAGTGTGTGTGTGTCCGTTCGGCTTGCAGAGATAAGAACACGGCCGTGGCAAGAAGTCCCTGCCTGTCGTAAGAGGCGACTAATGAATAGGAGTCGAGAGGTGAAGAGTATATGTGTGTGTGTGTGTGCGCGTGTGTTTGTGCGTGTGTAAGTGTGTGTGTGTATGGGTGTGTGTGTCCGTTCGGCTTGCATAGATAAGAATACGGCCGTGGCAAGAAGGCCATGCTTGCTGTAAGGAGCGACTAATTGGTAGGAGTCGAGAGATAAAAAATGTGTATGTGTGTGTGTGTTTGTTCCTTTGTGTGTGCGTGTGTAAGTGTGTGTGTATGTATGTGTGTGTCCGTTCGGCTCACAGAGATAAGAACTCGGCCGTGGCAAGAAGTTCCTGCCTGTCGTAAGATGCGACTAATGGGTAGGAGTCGAGAGGTGAAGAGTGTATGTGTGTGCGTGTGTGTGTGCGTGTGTGCGTGTGTGTCTGCGTGTGAGCGTGCGTGTGTGTGTGAGTGTGTGTGTATGTCCGTTCGGCTCGCAGAGATAAGAACATGGCTGTAGCAAGAAGGCCCTGCCTCTTGTAAGGGGCGACTAATAGGTAGGAGTCGAGAGGTGAAGAGTGTATGTGTGTGTGCGTGTGTGCGTGTGTGTGCGCGTGTGTGAGTATGTGTGTGTGTCCGTTCGGCTTGCAGAGGGAAGAATACGTCCGTGGCAAGAAGTCCCTGAATGTCGTACGAGGCGACTAATGGGTAGGAGTCGAGAGGTTAAGAGTGTATGTGTGTGCGTGTGTGTGTGCGTGTGTGAGTATGTGTGTGTGTGTCCGTTCGGCTTGCAGAGATAAGAACACGGCCGAGGCAAGAAGGCTCTGCCTGTCCTAAGAGGCGACTAATAGGTAGGAGTCGAGAGGTGGAGAGTGTGTGCGTGTGCGTGTGCGTGTGCGTGTGTGCGTCTGTGTGTCTGCGTGTGAGCGTGCGTGTGTGTGTGAGTGTGTGTGTATGTCCGTTCGGCTCGCAGAGATAAGAACATGGCTGTAGCAAGAAGGCCCTGCCTGTTGTAAGGGGCGACTAATGGGTAGGAGTCGAGAGGTAAAGAGTGTATGTGTGTGTGCGTGTGTGCGTGTGTGTGCGCGTGTGTGAGTATGTGTGTGTGTCCGTTCGGCTTGCAGAGATAAGAATACGTCCGTGGCAAGAAGTCCCTGAATGTCGTAAGAGGCGACTAATGGATAGGAGTCGAGAGGTGGAGTGTGTGTGCGTGTGCGTGTGCGTGTGCGTGTGTGCGTGTGTGTGCCTGTGTGCGTGTAAGTGTGTGTGTGTGCGGCGGCTCGCAGAGATAAGAACACGGCCGTGGCAAGAAGGCCCTGCCTGTCGTAAGAGGCGACTAATGGGTAGGAGTCGAGAGGTGAAGAATGTATGTGTGTGTGTGTGTGTGCCTGTGTGCGTGTGTGTGCGTGTGTGAGTGTTTGAGTATGTGTGTATGTCCGTTTGGCTTGCAGAGATAAGAATACGGCCGAGGCAAGAAGGCCCTGCCTATCGTAAGAGGCGACTAATTGGTAGGAGTCGAGAGGTGAAGAGTGTACGTGTGTGTGCGTGTGTGCGTGTGTGTGTGCGTGTTTAAGTATGTGTGTGTGTCGGTTCGGCTTGCAGAGATAAGAACACGGCCGAGACAAGAAGGCCCTGCCTGTCGTAAGAGGCGACTAATAGGTAGGAGTCGAGAGGTGGAGAGTGTGTGCGTGTGCGTGTGCGTGTGTGCGTGTGTGTGTCTTTGTGTGAGCGTGCGTGTGTGTGTGAGTGTGTGTGTATGTCCGTTCGGCTCGCAGAGATAAGAACATGGCTGTGGCAAGAAGACCCTACCTGTTGTAAGGGGCGACTAATAGGTAGAAGTCGAGAGGTGAAGAGTGTATGTGTGTGTGCGTGTGTGCGTGTGTGTGTGCGTGTGTAAGTATGTGTGTGTGTCCGTTCGGCTTGCAGAGATAAGAACACGGCCGAGGCAAGAAGGCCCTGCCTGTCGTAAGAGGCGACTAATAGGTAGGAGTCGAGAGGTGGAGAGTGTGTGCGTGTGCGAGTGCGTGTGCGTGTGTGCGTGTGTGTGTCTGCGTGTGAGCGTGCGTGTGTGTGTGAGTGTGTGTGTATGTCCGTTCGGCTCGCAGAGATAAGAATACGTCCGTTGCAAGAAGTCCCTGAATGTCGTAAGAGGCGACTAATGGGTAGGAGTCGAGAGGTTAAGAGTGTATGTGTGTGTGTGTGAGTGTGTGTGTGTCCATTCGGCCTGCAGAGATAAGAATACGTCCGGGGCAAGAAGGCCCTGCCTGTCTTAAGAGGCGACTAATGGATAGGAGTCGAGAGGTGGAGAGTGTGTGCGTGTGCGTGTACGTGTGCGTTTGCGTGTGCGTGTGTGCGTGTGTGCCTGTGTGCGTGTAAGTGTGTGTGTATGTGTGTGTGAGTGTGTGTGTGTGCGGTCGGCTCGCAGAGATAAGAACACGGCCGTGGCAAGAAGGCCCTGCCTGTCGTAAGAGAAGAATAATGGGTAGGAGTCGAGAAGTGAAGAGTGTATGTATGTCTGTGCGTGTGTGCGTGCGTGTGTGAGTGTGTGTGTATGTGTGTGTCCGTTTGGCTGCAGAGATAAGAATACGGCCGAGGCAAGAAGGATCTGCCTCTTGTAAGGAGCGACTAATAAGTAGGAGTCGGGAGGTGATGAGTGTATGTGTGTGTGTGTGCGTGTGTGTGTGCGTGTGTGAGTATGTGTGTGTGTTAGTTCGGCTTGCAGAAATAAGAACACGACCGAGGCAAGAAGGCCCTGCCTGTCGTAAGAGGCGACTAATGAATAGGAGTCGAGAGGTGAAGAGTGTATGTGTGTGTGTGTGTGTGTGTGCGTGTGTTTGTGCGTGTGTGAGTGTGTGTGTATATGTGTGTGTGTCCGTTTGGCTTGCAGAGATAAGAATACGGCCGAGGCAAGAAGGCCCTGCCTGTCGTAAGAGAAGAATAATGGGTAGGAGTCGAGAAGTGAAGAGTGTATGTATGTCTGTGCGTGTGTGCGTGCGTGTGTGAGTGTGTGTGTATGTATGTGTGTGTCCGTTCGGCTCACAGAGAAAAGAACTCGGCCGTGGCAAGAAGTTCCTGCCTGTCGTAAGATGCGACTAATGGGTAGGAGTCGAGAGGTGAGGGGTGTATGTGTGTGTGTGCGTGTGTAAGTAGGTGTGTGTCCGTTCGGCTCGCAGACATTAGAATACGGCCGAGGCAATAAGTCCATGCCTGTCGTAAGAGGCGACTAATGGGTAGGAGTCGAGAGGTGAAGAGTGTATTTGTGTGTGTGCGTGTGTGCGTGTGTGTGTGAGTGTGTGCCTGTGTGTGTGTGAGTGTGTGTGTGTCCGTTCGGCTTGCAGAGATAAGAACACGGCCGTGGCAAGAAGTCCCTGCCTGTCGTAAGAGGCGACTAATGAATAGGAGTCGAGAGGTGAAGAGTGTATGTGTGTGTGTGTGTGTGTGCGCGTGTGTTTGTGCGTGTGTGACTGTGTGTGTATATGTGTGTGTGTCCGTTTGGCTTGCAGAGATAAGAATACGGCCGAGGCAAGAAGGCCCTGCCTGTCGTAAGAGAAGAATAATGGGTAGGAGTCGAGAAGTGAAGAGTGTATGTATGTCTGTGCGTGTGTGCGTGCGTGTGTGAGTGTGTGTGTGTGTATGTGTGTGTCAGTGTGTGTGTGTCCGGTCGGCTCACAGAGATGAGAACACGGCCGTGGCAAGAAGGCCCTGCCTGTCGTAAGAGGCGACTAATGGGTAGGAGTCGAGAGGTGAAGAGTGTATGTGTGTGTGTGTGTGTGCGTGTGTGCGTATGTGTGCGTGTGTAAGTGTGTGTGTATGTGTGTGTGTCTGTATGGCTTGCAGAGATAAGAATACTGCCGAGGCAAGAAGGCCATGCTTGTTGTAAGGAGCGACTAATGGATAGGAGTCGAGAGATGAAGAGTGTACTTGTGTGTGTGCGTGTGTTTGTTTGTGTGTACGTGTGTATGTGTTTGTGCGTGTGTAAGTGTGTGTGTGTATGGGGGTGTGTGTCCGTTCGGCTTGCATAGATAAGAATACGGCCGTGGCAAGAAGGCCATGCTTGCTGTAAGGAGCGACTAATTGGTAGGAGTCGAGAGATAAAAAATGTGTATGTGTGTGTGTGTTTGTTCCTTTGTGTGTGCGTGTGTAAGTGTGTGTGTATGTATGTGTGTGTCCGTTCGGCTGACAGAGATAAGAACTCGGCCGTGGCAAGAAGTTCCTGCCTGTCGTAAGATGCGACTAATGGGTAGGAGTCGAGAGGTGAAGAGTGTATGTGTGTGCGTGTGCGTGTGCGTGTGTGCGTGTGTGTCTGCGTGTGAGCGTGCGTGTGTGTGTGAGTGTGTGTGTATGTCCGTTCGGCTCGCAGAGATAAGAACATGGCTGTAGCAAGAAGGCCCTGCCTCTTGTAAGGGGCGACTAATAGGTAGGAGTCGAGAGGTGAAGAGTGTATGTGTGTGTGCGTGTGTGCGTGTGTGTGAGTATGTGTGTGTGTCCGTTCGGCTTGCAGAAGGAAGAATACGTCCGTGGCAAGAAGTCCCTGAATGTCGTAAGAGGCGACTAATGGGTAGGAGTCGAGAGGTTAAGAGTGTATGTGTGTGCGTGTGTGTGTGCGTGTGTGAGTATGTGTGTGTGTCCGTTCGGCTTGCAGAGATAAGAACACGGCCGAGGCAAGAAGGCCCTGCCTGTCCTAAGAGGCGACTAATAGGTAGGAGTCGAGAGGTGGAGAGTGTGTGCGTGTGCGTGTGCGTGTGCGTGTGTGCGTCTGTGTGTCTGCGTGTGAGCGTGCGTGTGTGTGTGAGTGTGTGTGTATGTCCGTTCGGCTCGCAGAGATAAGAACATGGCTGTAGCAAGAAGGCCCTGCCTGTTGTAAGGGGCGACTAATGGGTAGGAGTCGAGAGGTAAAGAGTGTATGTGTGTGCGTGTGTGCGTGTGTGTGCGCGTGTGTGAGTATATGTGTGTGTCCGTTCGGCTTGCAGAGATAAGAATACGTCCGTGGCAAGAAGTCCCTGAATGTCGTAAGAGGCGACTAATGGATAGGAGTAGAGAGGTGGAGAGTGTGTGCGTGTGCGTGTGCGTGTGCGTGTGTGCGTGTGTGCCTGTGTGCGTGTAAGTGTGTGTGTGTGCGGTCGGCTCGCAGAGATAAGAACACGGCCGTGGCAAGAAGGCCCTGCCTGTCGTAAGAGGCGACTAATGGGTAGGAGTCGAGAGGTGAAGAATGTATGTGTGTGTGTGTGTGTGCCTGTGTGCGTGTGTGTGCGTGTGTGAGTGTTTGTGTATGTGTGTATGTCCGTTTGGCTTGCAGAGATAAGAATACAGCCGAGGCAAGAAGGCCCTGCCTATCGTAAGAGGCTACTAATTGGTAGGAGTCGAGAGGTGAAGAGTGTACGTGTGTGTGCGTGTGTGCGTGTGTGTGTGCGTGTGTAAGTATTTGTGTGTGTCGGTTCGGCTTGCAGAGATAAGAGCACGGCCGAGACAAGAAGGCCCTGCCTGTCGTAAGAGGCGACTAATAGGTAGGAGTCGAGAGGTGGAGAGTGTGTGCGTGTGCGTGTGCGTGTGTGCGTGTGTGTGTCTTCGTGTGAGCGTGCGTGTGTGTGTGAGTGTGTGTGTGTCCGTTCGGCTTGCAGAGGTAAGAATACGTCCGGGGCAAGAAGGCCCTGCCTGTCTTAAGAGGCGACTAATGGATAGGAGTCGAGAGGTGGAGAGTGTGTGCGTGTGCGTGTACGTGTGCGTTTGCGTGTGCGTGTGTGCGTGTGTGCCTGTGTGCGTGTAAGTGTGTGTGTATGTGTGTGTGAGTGTGTGTGTGTGCGGTCGGCTCGCAGAGATAAGAACACGGCCGTGGCAAGAAGGCCCTGCCTGTCGTAAGAGGCGACTAATGGGTAGGAGTCGAGAGGTGAAGAGTGTATGTGTGTGCGTGTGCGTGTGCGTGTGTGCGTGTGTGTCTGCGTGTGAGCGTGCGTGTGTGTGTGAGTGTGTGTGTATGTCCGTTCGGCTCGCAGAGATAAGAACATGGCTGTAGCAAGAAGGCCCTGCCTCTTGTAAGGGGCGACTAATAGGTAGGAGTCGAGAGGTGAAGAGTGTATGTGTGTGTGCGTGTGTGCGTGTGTGTGAGTATGTGTGTGTGTCCGTTCGGCTTGCAGAAGGAAGAATACGTCCGTGGCAAGAAGTCCCTGAATGTCGTAAGAGGCGACTAATGGGTAGGAGTCGAGAGGTTAAGAGTGTATGTGTGTGCGTGTGTGTGTGCGTGTGTGAGTATGTGTGTGTGTCCGTTCGGCTTGCAGAGATAAGAACACGGCCGAGGCAAGAAGGCCCTGCCTGTCCTAAGAGGCGACTAATAGGTAGGAGTCGAGAGGTGGAGAGTGTGTGCGTGTGCGTGTGCGTGTGCGTGGGTGCGTCTATGTGTCTGCGTGGAGCGTGCGTGTGTGTGTGAGTGTGTGTGTATGTCCGTTCGGCTCGCAGAGATAAGAACATGGCTGTAGCAAGAAGGCCCTGCCTGTTGTAAGGGGCGACTAATAGGTAGGAGTCGAGAGGTGAAGAGTGTATGTGTGTGTGCGTGTGTGCGTGTGTGTGCGCGTGTGTGAGTATGTGTGTGTGTCCGTTCGGCTTGCAGAGATAAGAATACGTCCGTGGCAAGAAGTCCCTGAATGTCGTAAGAGGCGACTAATGGATAGGAGTCGAGAGGTGGAGAGTGTGTGCGTGTGCGTGTGCGTTTGCGTGTGTGCGTGTGTGCCTGTGTGCGTGTAAGTGTGTGTGTGTGTGTGCGGTCGGCTCGCAGAGATAAGAACACGGCCGTGGCAAGAAGGCCCTGCCTGTCGTAAGAGGCGACTAATGGGTAGGAGTCGAGAGGGGAAGAATGTATGTGTGTGTGTGTGTGTGCCTGTGTGCGTGTGTGTGCGTGTGTGAGTGTGTGTGTATGTGTGTATGTCCGTTTGGCTTGCAGAGATAAGAATACGGCCGAGGCAAGAAGTCCCTGCCTATCGTAAGAGGCGACTAATTGGTAGGAGTCGAGAGGTGAAGAGTGTACGTGTGTGTGCGTGTGTGCGTGTGTGTGTGCGTGTGTAAGTATGTGTGTGTGTGTGGGTTCGGCTTGCAGAGATAAGAGCACGGCCGAGGCAAGAAGGCCCTGCCTGTCGTAAGAGGCGACTAATAGGTAGGAGTCGAGATGTGAAGAGTGTGTGCGTGTGCGTGTGTGCGTGTGTGTGTCTTCGTGTGAGCGTGCGTGTGTGTGTGAGTGTGTGTGTGTATGTCCGTTCGGCTCGCAGAGATAAGAACATGGCTGTGGCAAGAAGACCCTGCCTGTTGTAAGGGGCGACTAATAGGTAGGAGTCGAGAGGTAAAGAGTGTATGTGTGTGTGCGTGTGTGCGTGTGTGTGTGCGTGTGTAAGTATGTGTGTGTGTGTCCGTTCGGCTTGCAGAGATAAGAACACGGCCGAGGCAAGAAGGCCCTGCCTGTCGTAATAGGCGACTAATAGGTAGGAGTCGAGAGTCGCACGTGTGAGCGTGCGTGTGTGTGTGAGTGTGTGTGTATGTCCGTTCGGCTCGCAGAGATAAGAATACGTCTGTGGCAAGAAGTCCCTGAATGTCGTAAGAGGCGACTAATGGGTAGGAGTCGAGAGGTTAAGAGTGTATGTGTGTGTGTGAGTGTGTGTGTGTCCGTTCGGCCTGCAGAGATAAGAATACGTCTGTGGCAAGAAGGCCCTGCCTGTCTGAAGTAGCGACTAATGGATAGGAGTCGAGAGATGGAAAGTGTGTGCGTGTGCGTGTGCGTTTGCGTGTGCGTGTGTGCGTGTGTGCGTGTAAGTGTGTGTGTATGTGTGTGTGTGAGTATGTGTGTGTGCGGTCAGCTCGCAGAGATAAGAACAAGGCCGTGGCAAGAAGGCCCTGCCTGTCGTAAGAGGCGACTAATGGGTAGGAGTCGAGAGGTGAAGAGTGTATGTGTGTGTGTGTGTGTGTGTGTGTGTGTGCCTGTGTGCGTGTGTGTGCGTGTGTGTGTGTGTGCGTGTGTGAGTAGGTGTGTGTCCGTTCGGCTCGCAGAGATTAGAATACGGCCGAGGCAATAAGTCCATGCCTGTCGTAAGAGGCGACTAATGGGTAGGAGTCGAGAGGTGAAGAGTGTATTTGTGTGTGTGTGTGCGTGTGTGCGTGTGTGTGTGAGTGTGTGCCTGTATGTGTGTGAGTATGTGTGTGTGTGCGGTCGGCTCGCAGAGATAAGAACACGGCCGTGGCAAGAAGGCCCTGCCTGTCGTAAGAGGCGACTAATGGGTAGGAGTCGAGAGGTGAGGAGTGTATGTGTGTGTGTGTGCCTGTGTGCGTGTGTGTGCGTGTGTGTGCGTGTGTGAGTGTGTGTGTATGTGTGTGTTTCCGTTTGGCTTGCAGAGATAAGAATACGGCCGAGGCAAGAAGGCCCTGCCTGTCGTAAGAGAAGAATAATGGGTAGGAGTCGAGAGGTAAAGAGTGTATGTGTGTCTGTGCGTGTGTGCGTGCGTGTGTGAGTGTGTGTGTGTATGTGTGTGTGTTAGTGTGTGAGTGTCCGGTCGGCTCACAGAGATGAGAACAGGGCCGTGGCAAGAAGGCCCTGCCTGTCGTGAGAGGCGACTAATGGGTAGGAGTCGAGAGGTGAAGAGTGTATGTGTGTGTGTGCGTGTGTGCGTATGTGTGCGTGGGTAAGTGTGTGTGTATGTGTGTGTGTCTGTTTGGCTTGCAGAGATAAGAATACTGCCGAGGCAAGAAGGCCATGCTTGCTGTAAGGAGCGACTAATGGATAGGAGTCGAGAGATGAAGAGTGTACTTGTGTGTGTGCGTGTGTTCGTTTGTGTGTACGTGTGTATGTGTTTGTGCGTGTGTAAGTGTGTGTGTGTGTGTATGGGTGTGTGTGTCCGTTCGGCTTGCACAGATAAGAATACGGCCGTGGCAAGAAGGCCATGCTTGCTGTAAGGAGCGACTAATTGGTAGGAGTCGAGAGATAAAAAATGTGTATGTGTGTGTGTGTTTGTTCCTTTGTATGTGCGTGTGTAAGTGTGTGTGTGTATGTATGTGTGTGTCCGTTCGGCTCACAGAGATAAGAACTCGGCCGTGGCAAGAAGTTCCTGCCTGTCGTAAGATGCGACTAATGGGTAGGAGTCGAGAGGTGAAGAGTGTATGTGTGTGCGTGTGCGTGTGCGTATGTGCGTGTGTGTCTGCGTGTGAGCGTGCGTGTGTGTGTGAGTGTGTGTGTATGTCCGTTCGGCTCGCAGAGATAAGAACATGGCTGTAGCAAGAAGGCCCTGCCTGTTGTAAGGGGCGACTAATAGGTAGGAGTCGAGAGGTGAAGAGTGTATGTGTGTGCGTGTGTGCGTGTGTGTGCGCGTGTGTGAGTATGTGTGTGTGTCCGTTCGGCTTGCAGAGATAAGAATACGTCCGTGGCAAGAAGTCCCTGAATGTCGTAAGAGACGACTAATGGGTAGGAGTCGAGAGGTTAAGAGTGTATGTGTGGGCGTGTGTGAGTATGTGTGTGTGTCCGTTCGGCTTGCAGAGATAAGAACACGGCCGAGGCAAGAAGGCCCTGCCTGTCCTAAGAGGCGACTAATAGGTAGGAGTCGAGAGGTGGAGAGTGTGTGCGTGTGCGTGTGCGTGTGCGTGGGTGCGTCTATGTGTCTGCGTGTGAGCGTGCGTGTGTGTGTGAGTGTGTGTGTATGTCCGTTCGGCTCGCAGAGATAAGAACATGGCTGTAGCAAGAAGGCCCTGCCTGTTGTAAGGGGCGACTAATAGGTAGGAGTCGAGAGGTGAAGAGTGTATGTGTGTGTGCGTGTGTGCGTGTGTGTGCGCGTGTGTGAGTATGTGTGTGTGTCCGTTCGGCTTGCAGAGATAAGAATACGTCCGTGGCAAGAAGTCCCTGAATGTCGTAAGAGGCGACTAATGGATAGGAGTCGAGAGGTGGAGAGTGTGTGCGTGTGCGTGTGCGTTTGCGTGTGTGCGTGTGTGCCTGTGTGCGTGTAAGTGTGTGTGTGTGCGGTCGGCTCGCAGAGATAAGAACACGGCCGTGGCAAGAAGGCCCTGCCTGTCGTAAGAGGCGACTAATGGGTAGGTGTCGAGAGGTGAAGAATGTATGTGTGTGTGTGTGCCTGTGTGCAAGTGTGTGCGTGTGTGAGTGTGTGTGTATGTGTGTATGTCCGTTTGGCTTGCAGAGATAAGAATACGGCCGAGGCAAGAAGTCCCTGCCTATCGTAAGAGGCGACTAATTGGTAGGAGTCGAGAGGTGAAGAGTGTACGTGTGTGTGCGTGTGTGCGTGTGTGTGTGCGTGTGTAAGTATGTGTGTGTGTGGGTTCGGCTTGCAGAGATAAGAGCACGGCCGAGGCAAGAAGGCCCTGCCTGTCGTAAGAGGCGACTAATAGGTAGGAGTCGAGATGTGAAGAGTGTGTGCGTGTGCGTGTGTGCGTGTGTGTGTCTTCGTGTGAGCGTGCGTGTGTGTGTGAGTGTGTGTGTGTATGTCCGTTCGGCTCGCAGAGATAAGAACATGGCTGTGGCAAGAAGACCCTGCCTGTTGTAAGGGGCGACTAATAGGTAGGAGTCGAGAGGTTAAGAGTGTATGTGTGTGTGTGAGTGTGTGCCTGTGTGCGTGTGTGTGCGTGTGTGAGTGTGTGTGTATGTGTGTGTGTCCGTTTGGCTGCGGAGATAAGAACACGGCCGTGGCAAGAAGGCCCTGCCTGTCGTAAGAGGCGACTAATGGGTAGGAGTCGAGAGGTGAAGAGTGTATGTGTGTGTGTGTGTGTGTGTGCCTGTGTGCGTGTGTGTGCGTGTGTAAGTATGTGTGTGTGTGTCCGTTCGGCTTGCAGAGATAAGAACACGGCCGAGGCAAGAAGGCCCTGCCTGTCGTAATAGGCGACTAATAGGTAGGAGTCGAGAGTCGCACGTGTGAGCGTGCGTGTGTGTGTGAGTGTGTGTGTATGTCCGTTCGGCTCGCAGAGATAAGAATACGTCTGTGGCAAGAAGTCCCTGAATGTCGTAAGAGGCGACTAATGGGTAGGAGTCGAGAGGTTAAGAGTGTATGTGTGTGTGTGAGTGTGTGTGTGTCCGTTCGGCCTGCAGAGATAAGAATACGTCTGTGGCAAGAAGGCCCTGCCTGTCTTAAGAGGCGACTAATGGATAGGAGTCGAGAGATGGAAAGTGTGTGCGTGTGCGTGTGCGTGTGCGTTTGCGTGTGCGTGTGTGCGTGTGTGCGTGTAAGTGTGTGTGTATGTGTGTGTGTGAGTATGTGTGTGTGCGGTCGGCTCGCAGAGATAAGAACACGGCCGTGGCAAGAAGGCCCTGCCTGTCGTAAGAGGCGACTAATGGGTAGGAGTCGAGAGGTGAAGAGTGTATGTGTGTGTGTGTGTGTGTGCCTGTGTGCGTGTGTGTGCGTGTGTGAGTGTGTGTGTATGTGTGTGTGTCCGTTTGGCTGCGGAGATAAGAATACGGCCCCGAGGCAAGAAGGATCTGCCTCTTGTAAGGGGCGACTAATAAGTAGGAGTCGGGAGGTGACGAGTGTATGTGTGTGTGTGCGTGTGTGCGTGTGTGTGTGCGTGTGTGAGTATGTGTGTGTGTTAGTTCGGCTTGCAGAAATAAGAACACGACCGAGGCAAAAAGGCCCTGCCTATCGTAAGAGGCGACTAATAGGTAGGAGTCGAGAGGTGAAGAGTGTATGTGTGTTTGCGTGTGTGCGTGTGTGTGTGCGTGTGTGAGTATTTGTGTGTGTCCGTTCGGCTTGCAGAGATAAGAACACGGCCGAGGCAAGAAGGCCCTGCCTTTCGTAAGAGGCGACTAATGGGTAGGAGTCGAGAGGTGAAGAGTGTATTTGTGTGTGTGTGTGTGTGTGTGTGCGTGCGTGTGTGTATCAGTGTGTGTGTCCGTTCGGCTCACAGAGGTAAGAACTCGGCCGTGGCAAGAAGTTCCTGCCTGTCGTAGGAGGCGACTAATGGGTAGGAGTCGACAGGTGAAGAGTGTATGTGTGTGTGTATGTGTGTGCGTATGTGTGTGCGTGTGTGAGTATGTGTGTGTGTTAGTTCGGCTTGCAGAAATAAGAACACGGCCGAGGCAAGAAGGCCCTGCCTATCGTAAGAGGTGACTAATAGGTAGGAGTCGAGAGGTGAAGAGTGTATGTGTGTGTGTGTGCCTGTGTGCGTGTGTGTGTGTGTGTGTGCGTGTGTGAGTATGTGTGTGTGTCCGTTCGGCTTGCAGAGATAAGAACACGGCCGTGGCAAGAAGGCCCTGCCTTCCGTAAGAGGCGACTAATGGGTAGGAGTCGAGAGGTGAAGAGTGTATGTGTGTGTGCGTGTATGTGTGTGTGTGTGCGTGTGTGAGTATGTGTGTGTGTCCGTTCGGCTTGCAGAGATAAGAACATGGCCGAGGCAAGAAGGCCCTGCCTGTCGTAAGAGGCGACTAATAGGTAGGAGTCGAGAGGTGGAGAGTGTGTGAGTGTGCGTGTGGGTGTGCGTGTGTGCGTGTGTTTGTCTGCGTGTGAGCGTGCGTGTGTGTGTGTGAGTGTGTGTGTGTCCGTTCGGCCCGCAGAGATAAGAATACGTCCGTGGCAAGAAGGCCCTGCCTGTCTTAAGAGGCGACTAATGGATAGGAGTCGAGAGGTGGAGAGTGTGTGCGTGTGCGTGTGCGTCTGCATGTGTGCGTGTGTGCCTGTGTGCGTGTAAGTGTGTGTGTATGTGTGTGTGTGAGTGTGTGTGTGTGCGGTCGGCTCGCAGAGATAAGAACACGGCCGTGGCAAGAAGGCCCTGCCTGTCGTAAGAGGCGACTAATGGGTAGGAGTCGAGAGGTGAAGAGTGTATGTGTGTGTGTGCCTGTGTGCGTGTGTGTGCGTGTATGAGTATGTGTGTGTGTTAGTTCGGCTTGCAGAAATAAGAACACGACCGAGGCAAGAAGGCCCTGCCTATCGTATGAGGCGACTAATAGGTAGGAGTCGAGAGGTGAAGAGTGTATGTGTGTGTGTGCGTGTGTGCGTGTGTGTGTGCGTGTGTGAGTATGTGTGTGTGTCCGTTCGGCTTGCAGAGATAAGAACACGGCCGAGGCAAGAAGGCCATGCTTGCTGTAAGGAGCGACTAATGGATAGGAGTCGAGAGATGAAGAATGTACTTGTGTGTGTGCGTGTGTTCGTTTGTGTTTACGTGTGTATGTGTTTGTGCGTGTGTAAGTGTGTGTGTGTGTATGGGTGTGTGTGTCCGTTCGGCTTGCATAGATCAGAATACGGCCGTGGCAAGAAGGCCATGCTTGCTGTAAGGAGCGACTAATTGGTAGGAGTCGAGAGATAAAAAATGTGTATGTGTGTGTGTGTTTGTTCCCTTGTGTGTGCGTGTGTAAGTGTGTGTGTGTATGTATGTGTGTGTCCGTTCGGCTCACAGAGATAAGAACTCGGCCGTGGCAAGAAGTTCCTGCCTGTCGTAGGAGGCGACTAATGGGTAGGAGTCGACAGGTGAAGAGTGTATGTGTGTGTGTATGTGTGTGCGTATGTGTGTGCGTGTGTGAATATGTGTGTGTGTTAGTTCGGCTTGCAGAAATAAGAACACGACCGAGGCAAGAAGGCCCTGCCTATCGTAAGAGGCGACTAATAGGTAGGAGTCGAGAGGTGAAGAGTGTATGTGTGTGTGTGTGTGTGCCTGTGTGCGTGTGTGTGTGTGTGTGTGCGTGTGTGAGTATGTGTGTGTGTCCGTTCGGCTTGCAGAGATAAGAACACGGCCGAGGCAAGAAGGCCATGCTTGCTGTAAGGAGCGACTAATGGATAGGAGTCGAGAGATGAAGAATGTACTTGTGTGTGTGCGTGTGTTCGTTTGTGTTTACGTGTGTATGTGTTTGTGCGTGTGTAAGTGTGTGTGTGTGTATGGGTGTGTGTGTCCGTTCGGCTTGCATAGATCAGAATACGGCCGTGGCAAGAAGGCCATGCTTGCTGTAAGGAGCGACTAATTGGTAGGAGTCGAGAGATAAAAAATGTGTATGTGTGTGTGTGTTTGTTCCCTTGTGTGTGCGTGTGTAAGTGTGTGTGTGTATGTATGTGTGTGTCCGTTCGGCTCACAGAGATAAGAACACGGCCGTGGCAAGAAGGCCCTGCCTGTCGTAAGAGGCGACTAATGGGTAGGAGCCGAGAGGTGAAGAGTGTATGTGTGTGTGTGTGTGCCTGTGTGCGTGTGTGTGTGTGTGTGTGCGTGTGTGAGTATGTGTGTGTGTCCGTTCGGCTTGCAGAGATAAGAACACGGCCGTGGCAAGAAGGCCCTGCCTTTTGTAAGAGGCGGCTAATGGGTAGGAGTCGAGAGGTGAAGAGTGTATTTGTGTGTGTGTGTGTGTGTGTGTGTGCGTGCGTGTGTGTGTCAGTGTGTGTGTCCGTTCGGCTCACAGAGATAAGAACTCGGCCGTGGCAAAAAGGCCCTGCCTTTTGTAAGAGGCGACTAATGGGTAGGAGCCGAGAGGTGAAGAGTGTATGTGTGTGTGTGTGTGTGCCTGTGTGCGTGTGTGTGTGTGTGTGCGTGTGTGAGTATGTGTGTGTGTCCGTTCGGCTTGCAGAGATAAGAACACGGCCGTGGCAAGAAGGCCCTGCCTTTTGTAAGAGGCGACTAATAGGTAGGAGTCGAGAGGTGAAGAGTGTATGTGTGTGTGCGTGTATGTGTGTGTGTGCGTGTGTGAGTATGTGTGTGTGTCCGTTCGGCTTGCAGAGATAAGAACACGGCCGAGGCAAGAAGGCCCTGCCTGTCGTAAGAGGCGACTAATAGGTAGGAGTCGAGAGGTGGAGAGTGTGTGAGTGTGCGTGTGGGTGTGCGTGTGTGCGTCTGTGTGTCTGCGTATGAGTGTGCGTGTGTGTGTGAGTGTGTTTGTATGTCCGTTCGGCTCGCAGAGATAAGAACATGGCTGTGGCAAGAAGGCCCTGCCAGTTGTAAGGGGCGACTAATAGGTAGGAGTCGAGAGGTGAAGAGTGTATGTGTGTGTGCGTGTGTGCGTGTGTGTGCGCGTGTGTGAGTATGTGTGTGTGTCCGTTTGGCTTGCAGAGATAAGAATACGTCCGTGGCAAGAAATCCCTGAATATCGTAAGAGGCGACTAATGGGTAGGAGTCGAGAGGTTAAGAGTGTATGTGTGTGTGTGTGTGTGAGTGTGTGCGTGTCCGTTCGGCCCGCAGAGATAAGAATACGTCCGTGGCAAGAAGGCCCTGCCTGTCTTAAGAGGCGACCAATGGATAGGAGTCGAGAGATGGAGAGTGTGTGCGTGTGCGTGTGCGTGTGCGTCTGCATGTGTGCGTGTGTGCCTGTGTGCGTGTAAGTGTGTGTGTATGTGTGTGTGTGAGTGTGTGTGTGTGCGGTCGGCTCGCAGAGATAAGAACACGGCCGTGGCAAGAAGGCCCTGCCTGTCGTAAGAGGCGACTAATGGGTAGGAGTCGAGAGGTGAAGAGTGTATGTGTGTGTGTGCCTGTGTGCGTGTGTGTGCGTGTATGAGTATGTGTGTGTGTTAGTTCGGCTTGCAGAAATAAGAACACGACCGAGGCAAGAAGGCCCTGCCTATCGTAAGAGGCGACTAATAGGTAGGAGTAGAGAGGTGAAGAGTGTATGTGTGTGTGTGCGTGGGTGCGTGTGTGTGTGCGTGTGTGAGTATGTGTGTGTGTCCGTTCGGCTTGCAGAGATAAGAACACGGCCGAGGCAAGAAGGCCATGCTTGCTGTAAGTAGCGACTAATGGATAGGAGTCGAGAGATGAAGAGTGTACTTGTGTGTGTGCGTGTGTTCGTTTGTGTGTACGTGTGTATGTGTTTGTGCGTGTGTAAGTGTGTGTGTGTGTATGGGTGTGTGTGTCCGTTCGGCTTGCATAGATAAGAATACGGCCGTGGCAAGAAGGCCATGCTTGCTGTAAGGAGCGACTAATTGGTAGGAGTCGAGAAATAAAAAATGTGTATGTGTGTGTGTGTTTGTTCCCTTGTGTGTGCGTGTGTAAGTGTGTGTGTGTATGTATGTGTGTGTCCGTTCGGCTCACAGAGATAAGAACTCGGCCGTGGCAAGAAGTTCCTGCCTGTCGTAAGATGCGAATAATGGGTAGGAGTCGAGAGGTGAAGAGTGTATGTGTGTGCGTGTCCGTCTGCGTGTGTGCGTGTGTGTCTGCGTGTGAGCGTGCATGTGTTTGTGAGTGTGTGTGTATGTCCGTTCGGCTCGCAGAGATAAGAACATGGCTGTAGCAAGAAGGCCCTGCCTGTTGTAAGGGGCGACTAATAGGTAGGAGTCGAGAGGTGAAGAGTTTATGTGTGTGTGCGTGTGTGCGTGTGTGTGCGCGTGTGTGAGTATGTGTGTGTGTCCGTTCGGCTTGCAGAGATAAGAATACGTCCGTGGCAAGAAGTCTCTGAATGTCGTAAGAGGCGACTAATGGGTAGGAGTCGAGAGGTTAAGAGTGTATGTGTGTGCGTGTGTGTGGGCGTGTGTGAGTAGGTGTGTGTCCGTTCGGCTTGCAGAGATAAGAACACGGCCGAGGCAAGAAGGCCCTGCCTGTCCTAAGAGGCGACTAATAGGTAGGAGTGGAGAGGTGGAGAGTGTGTGCGTGTGCGTGTGCGCGTGCGTGTGTGCGTGTGTGTGTCTGCGTGTGAGCGTGCGTGTGTGTGTGAGTGTGTGTGTCCGTTCGGCTTGCAGAGATAAGAATACGTCGGTGGCAAGAAGTCCCTGAATGTCGTAAGAGGCGACTAATGGGTAGGAGCCGAGAGGTGAAGAATGTATGTGTGTGTGTGCCTGTGTGCGTGAGTGTGCGTGTGTGAGTGTGTGTGTATGTGTGTATGTCCGTTTGGCTTGCAGAGATAAGAATACGGCCGAGGCAAGAAGGCCCTGCCTATCGTAAGAGGCGACTAATTGGTAGGAGTCGAGAGGTGAAGAGTGTACGTGTGTGTGCGTGTGTGCGTGTGTGTGTGCGTGTGTAAGTATGTGTGTGTGTCCGTTCGGCTTGCAGAGATAAGAATACGTCCGTGGCAAAAAGTCCCTAAATGTCGTAAGAGGCGACTAATGGATAGGAGCCGAGAGGTGAAGAATGTATGTGTGTGTGTGTGCCTGTGTGCGTGAGTGTGCGTGTGTGAGTGTGTGTGTATGTGTGTATGTCCGTTTGGCTTGCAGAGTTAAGAACACGGCCGAGGCAAGAAGGCACTGCCTGTCCTAAGAGGCGACTAATAGGTAGGAGTGGAGAGGTGAAGAGTGTGTGCGTGTGCGTGTGCGTGTGCGTGTGTGTGTGCGTGTGTGCCTGTGTGCGTGTAAGTGTGTATGTGTGCGGTCGGCTCGCAGAGATAAGAACACGGCCGTGACAAGAAGGCCCTGCCTGTCGTAAGAGGCGACTAATGGGTAGGAGCCGAGAGGTGAAGAATGTATGTGTGTGTGTGTGATCGTTTGTGTGTGCGTGTGTAAGTGTGTGTGTGTATGTATGTGTGTGTCCGTTCGGCTCGCAGAGATTAGAATACGGCCGAGGCAAGAAGGACATGCCTATCGTAAGAGGCGACTAATTGGTAGGAGTCGAGAGGTGAAAAGTGTACGTGTGTGTGCGTGTGTGCGTGTGTGTGTGCGTGTGTAAGTATGTGTGTGTGTCCGTTCGGATTGCAGAGATAAGAACACGGCCGAGGCAAGAAGGCCCTGCCTGTCGTAAGAGGCGACTAATAGGTAGGAGTCGAGAGGTGGAAAGTGTGTGCGTGTGCGTGTGTGCGTGTGTGTGTGCGTGTGTAAGTATGTATCTGTGTCGGTTCGGCTTGCAGAGATAAGAACACGGCCGAGGCAAGAAGGCCCTGCCTGTCGTAAAAGGCGACTAATAGGTAGGAGTCGAGAGGTGGAGAGTGTGTGCGTGTGCGTGTGCGTGTGCGTGTGTGCGTGTGTGTGTCTGCGTGAGAGCGTGCGTGTGTGTGTGAGTGTGTGTGTATGTCCGTTCGGCTCGCAGAGATAAGAATACGTCCGTGGCAAGAAGTCCCGGAATGTCGTAAGAGCCGACTAAAGGGTAGGAGTCGAGAGGTTAAGAGTGTATGTGTGTGTGTGTGTGAGTGTGTGTGTGTCCGTTCGGCCTGCAGAGATAAGATTACGTCCGTGGCAAGAAGGCCCTGCCTGTCTTAAGAGGCGACTAATGGATAGGAGTCGAGAGGTGGAGAGTGTGTGCGTGTGCGTGTGCGTGTGCGTGTGCGTTTGCGTGTGCGTGTATGCGTGTGTGCCTGTGTGCGTGAAAATGTGTGTGTATGTGTGTGTGAGTGTGTGTGTGTGGGGTCGGCTGGTAGAGATAAGAACACGGCCGTGGCAAGATGGCCCTGCCTGTCGTAAGAGGCGACTAATGGGTAGGAGTCGAGAGGTGAAGAGTGTATGTGTGTGTGTGTGTGTGTGTGTGTGTGCGTGTGTGTGCGTTTGTGAGTGTGTGTGTATGTGTGTGTGTCCGTTTTTCTGCAGAGATAAGAATACGGCCAAGGCAAGAAGGATCTGCCTCTTGTAAGGGGCGACTAATAAGTAGGAGTCGGGAAGTGAAGGGTGTATATGTGTGTGTGCGTGTGTGCGTGTGTGTGTGCGTGTGTGAGTATGTGTGTGTGTTAGTTCGGCTCGCAGAGATAAGAACATGGCTGTAGCAAGAAGGCCCTGCCTGTTGTAAAGGGCGACTAATAGGTAGGAGTCGAGAGGTGAAGAGTGTATGTGTGTGTGCGTGTGTGCGTGTGTGTGTGCGTATGTGAGTATGTGTGTGTGTCCGTTCGGCTTGCAGAGATAAGAACACGGCCGAGGCAAGAAGGCCCTGCCTGTCGTAAGAGGCGACTAATAGGTAGGAGTCGAGAGGTGAAGAGTGTATGTGTGTGTGGGTGTGCCTGTGTGCGTGTGTATTTGTGTGTGCGTGTGTGAGTATGTGTGTGTGTCCGTTCGGCTTGCAGAGATAAGAACACGGTCGAGGCAAGAAGGCCCTGCCTGTCGTAAGAGGCGACTAATAGGAAGGAGTCGAGAGGTGGAGAGTGTGTGAGTGTGCGTGTGCGTATGCGTGTGTGCGTGTGTGTGTCTGCGTGTGAGCGTGCGTGTGTGTGTGAGTGTGTGTGTATGTCCGTTCGGCTCGCAGAGATAAGAACATGGCTGTGGCAAGAAGGCCCTGCCTGTTGTAAGGGGCGACTAATAGGTAGGAGTCGAGAGGTGAAGAGTGTATGTGTGTGTGCGTGTGTGCGTGTGTGTGCGCGTGTGTGAGTATGTGTGTGTGTCCGTTCGGCTTGCAGAGATAAGAATACGTCCGTGGCAAGAAGTCCCTGAATATCGTAAGAGGCGACTAATGGGTAGGAGTCGAGAGGTTAAGAGTGTATGTGTGTGTGTGTGTGTGTGAGTGTGTGTGTGTCCGTTCGGCCCGCAGAGACAAGAATACGTCCGTGGCAAGAAGGCCCTGCCTGGATTAAGAGGCGACTAATGGATAGGAGTCGAGAGGTGGAGAGTGTGTGCGTGTGCGTTTGCGTGTGCGTGTGCATGTGTGCGTGTGTGCCTGTGTGCGTGTAAGTGTGTGTGTATGTGTGTGTGTGAGTGTGTGTGTGTGCGGTCGGCTCGCAGAGATAAGAACACGGCCGTGGCAAGAAGGCCCTGCCTGTCGTAAGAGGCGACTGATGGGTAGGAGTCGAGAGGTGAAGAGTGTATGTGTGTGTGCGTGTGTGAGTGTGTGTGTATGTGTGTGTGTCCGTTTGGCTTGCAGAGATAAGAATACGGCCGAGGCAAGAAGGATCTGACTCTTGTAAGGGGCGACTAATAAGTAGGAGTCGGGAGGTGAAGAGTGTATGTGTGTGTGTGCGTGTGTGCGTCTGTGTGTGCGTGTGTGAGTATGTGTGTGTGTTAGTTCGGCTTGCAGAAATAAGAACACGACCGAGGCAAGAAGGCCCTGCCTATCGTAAGAGGCGACTAATAGGTAAGAGTCGAGAGGTGAAGAGTGTATGTGTGTGTTTGCGTGTGTGCGTGTGTGTGTGCGTGTGTGAGTATGTGTGTGTGTCCGTTCGGCTTGCAGAAATAAGAACACGGCCGAGGCAAGAAGGCCCTGCCTGTCGTAAGAGGCGACTAATGGATAGGAGTCGAGAGGTGGAGAGTGTGTGCGTGTGCGTGTGCGTGTGCGTGTGCGTGTGTGAGTATGTGTGTGTGTCCGTTCGGGTTGCAGAGATAAGAACACGGCCGTGGCAAGAATTCCCTGCCTGTCGTAAGAGGAGAATAATGGGTAGGAGTCGAGAGGTAAAGAGTGTATGTGTGTCTGTGCGTGTGTGCGTGCGTGTGTGAGTGTGTGTGTGTGTATGTGTGTGGGTCAGTGTGTGTGTGTCCGATCGGCTCACAGAGATAAGAACTCGGCCGTGGCAAGAAGTTCCTGCCTGTCGTAGGAGGCGACTAATGGGTAGGAGTCGACAGGTGAAGAGTGTATGTGTGTGTATGTGTGTGCGTGTGTGTGTGCGTGTGTGAGTATGTGTGTGTGTTAGTTCGGCTTGCAGAAATAAGAACACGACCGAGGCAAGAAGGCCCTGCCTATCGTAAGAGGCGACTAATGGGTAGGAGTCGAGAGGTGAAGAGTGTATTTGTGTGTGGGTGTGTGTGTGTGCGTGCGTGTGTGTGTCAGTGTGTGTGTCCGTTCGGCTCAAACTCGGCCGTGGCAAGAAGTTCCTGCCTGTCGTAGGAGGCGACTAATGGGTAGGAGTCGACAGGTGAAGAGTGTATGTGTGTGTATGTGTGTGCGTGTGTGTGTGCGTGTGTAAGTATGTGTGTGTGTTAGTTCGGCTTGCAGAAATAAGAACACGACCGAGGCAAGAAGGCCCTGCCTATCGTAAGAGGCGACTAATAGGTAAGTGTCGAGAGGTGAAGAGTGTATGTGTGTGTGCGTGTGTGCCTGTGTGTGTGCGTGTGTGAGTATGTGTGTGTGTCCGTTCGGCTTGCAGAAATAAGAACACGGCCGTGGCAAGAAGGCCCTGCCTGTCGTAAGAGGCGACTAATGGGTAGGAGTCGAGAGGTGAAGAATGTATGTGTGTGTGCGTGTGTGCGTGTTTGTGTCTGTGTGAGTGTATTGTGGCGTACAAAACCGAATCTATATAAAAAAATTACAAAATGAACCAAATATAAATCAGACGTACACCCCGAAAGAAAAGTACTATACGGTGACAGTCTGGGAATGGCTCGCGGCTAGACAAAACAGTGGAGATGGTCGTGCGGTCCACAAAACAAAAAAAAATCCGAAGTTATATCAGGGGCGCCAGGTAAATTGGCCCACAGCCTTCCCTACGTTACTATTCAATAAACCACCAACTTACCAATAGGTTTACTACTAAAATACTAAGTAACAGTATACAACCTGAATAAATAAAAAAAAATAAATGAAATTGTCAGATTTGAATTTAGTCAATTTTAATAAATAGATTCCCAAGATAGTTGAAAATAAATACATATTACAATATTATTTAACTTTACCATAGGCTTAATAAAAAAATAATATAAAAATGCGGCTTCTACTTGCCTAACAAAAATTCATAAGTTATTTCTATTTAACAGAACAAAATGAAAGGTAAGACGTATAAAAAGTACCGGACGCTAAGGGGTGTGCGGTTCAATACCAACCAAAAAAAAATAATTACCGCAAATAGGACACCACGTGAGCTCAAGTGCGTGCGCAGAAATTAATATAAAAAAATAAATCTCAAATATATAACCCCCCCTTAGACGCAGTTTACAAAATTAAAATAGGTATGTGTAAATATTTAATTAATAAAATAAACCGCAAATAATCTTTAAAAAAAAACTGTTAAAGTATTTGTAAATATGAAAATAAAAACTAACAGCAAATAATCTTTAAAAAAAAACTATTGTATCCCGTAAACAAATTAGACGGTGCTTAAATCTTCCGTTGAAAATTAATTATCGATCCATACCTCGAATTTTCATATACTTCACCGCGTGGAATTCCAGTTACAGTTCAGCGTGTCTTCAATCCAAAATCCCATACGATTGTCGCTGTACATAGACTTGTGTGACAATGTTGAAAAGTTAAAAATTACAGCCAGACGGAAAAATACGAAGAAGAAGAAGCAGGAAAAAAAACAAACAAACCAACCCTGAAGCAAGAAAACAATAATTACCATCTGTGTCTAAAATAATTATTTGGAAATAAATATATTGATTTTAACACTTTGTTTATCTGCCTTTTGGCGATAATGGAGCAATACAAAAAAAAACTTGTCTCCGAACTTGAATGTATGAAAACTGATAAAAATGTGAATAGCTTTTTAGAGATGGGATAAAAAAATAACTACAACTTTTTAATTAATTAAAAACGAAATGTTCTAACACTCACCCTTCTTAGCCAGATTAGGGGTTTGAAATATCCCAAATTGGACCGAAGCGTAGTCGGCTATTTGGACTCGTGATTAAGGCTAATTTCTTGATCTAAATACGACTCCCGGTATTCACGTGTACTGTAGATCCGCTTTTTTTTAGCGAAATTGTGGATATTCCAAAAAACCCTTCCACGAAGGCAGCAAATCCTCTTGAATATCCACACGGTTCGGACTAGTCCAGATCCCACATGGAACAGCAGCAAAAGCAAAAAACAAAATGCCGTTTTTAATCTAGCCCAACCGTTCAGTAACACCGTCAAACCTAGAATCCCTTTCTTTCCGTCCTCTTTCGAACACTTGACAACTTGACACACGGAGGTCACCGAATAATACCGAGATTCAAAAATTTCAATTTTATGATCCCAATTCTTCCAAGATAACTCTAGAAAGAACGATCTAAATTAGTTTCTTCACATAAAAGAGGACGTGTTCCCTTAACTTCAGCACAATTTGCCAGACATTACCCCTATTTGAAAATTACTAATTTTATTTTTGCCACCTTGCTTATAATATATTATAGGCAACCGCTCTTACACGTCCTGAATTATTTAAATTTTGATAAAATAGAGGTGGGACTTTCTACTTTAAATTTGGAACGTAACAACACCTTCCTTTCCCAGAGGGAAATTTACGAGGAAAAACTAGACGAAGAAAATTTTCCCTCGCGCTAGCGACGCACTACCTAAACTCCGAGCGAAGTCCACAACACAATCATCATCCACACCGTCTTCACCATGCGCAAGTACTTGGACAACGAAAGACATACCAATCTCAAACCACACGCACAAAGCAACAACTTACTTACAACACTTACTCCACTTCCACACAACAGTCATCTCTCATCGTATGAGATCAAGTAGAATAGTTTCAAATTCCAACGTCAATCTGACAACACTGATTAGGTCGGTTACTGGATGTTGCCCTTATTCGCGACCTCCCAGCTCTGGGGCATCGCTAGTACTTCACTATACCTCGCATAACATGAGTCCATAAGAAACTCTCCACCATTCCACTCTTACTGATACTGCGAGAAACATCTACCGAAACAGTAGTGTAATTCCAATTGTTCATTAAAATAAAAATGAGATAGGTCTTTCAGAATTTAAATCCGTATACAACGAAATTTAGTGAATCATCCAAAACTAAGCTATTATCCAACAAGATTCACCAAAACATAATTATGTGGCTTCGAAAAAATCCCAATTAAATAGAATGGCTTACTAACATCAAAACAAATCCCAACGCCATATCATCGAAGACAACATATTTCTGACCAAAGCTAAGTGACATTCAATTCCATAAATCAAAAGAAATTAGGGCTACCGCAACCCTACGACTTCGTATTGGCTACCTAACACAAAAAAAAAACGAATCGGTTGACCATCCAAATACATCCTAAGAACCGATCATAGCCAACACTCAGTCATCCTTCACGGACACATTAAAAAAAAATAAATACAACCAATTTCAGAAGACTAACTAAATTTACTTAGACTAGACAAAACTTTTGCTAGTCCGTTCTACTCCGACCTAAATCCTATCGGGATCACCAGTCGGGTTACTAATCCTTAAATCCTTAATATTCCAAATACCTTGATCCTTGCCATTTTCATCCTCTAAACTATATGTCCAGGGGGAAACTTTCTTCTTCACGAAGTAGGGTCCTATCCATCTAGGAGCTAACATTTTCGTGAAATATTTAGCGGCATCTGACAACACAAAATTTCTCCGCCATACTGACTGATGGGGCTGAAATTCCTCTGGACGTCTCCGTAGATTATAGGTCTTCTCACACTTAGCCGAAGCTTTATCTAAACGTTTTCTAACATCAACAAATAATTCCTGGAGTCCACGCGATCGATTATATCCCATTTTAGCTACTTCGTCCTCTGGGTCTCCGAGTTTGTCCTTTCGGGAAAAATCTCGTCCATCCACTACCATCTTCCGACCGAAATTTATGAAGTAGGGATCTTGACCAGTCGACTCGTGGTATGCAGTGAGCGTAGCACATGCTAGTTTGGCCAAATTTTCATCCCACTTCCTATGGTTGTCAGCTATATAAGTTGCCATCATTGTTTTAAGGGTTCGGTTATAGCGTTCAGATGGATTGCACTGTGGATGATACAACGCATTATAACGAACTGAGACACCATAGGTTTCCATCATTTTCTTGAAAATACCCGAAGTATACTGGACACCATTATCACATAGTAACAGACGTGGAACTCCAAATACGAGAAAAACTTCTTCTTCTATTTTCTTAACGACATGCACGGCTTTTGAGGATCGCAACGGAAATACCAAAGAAAATTTACTAAACACATCCATTACCACTAAGATAAACTTATAGCCTTGAGTTGATCTTGGGAAAGGTCCCAAAAGATCGGTTGCTACTATCTCCCAAGGTTGAGTAGCTTTAGGTTGAGGAGTCATAAAGCCTTTGGGCTTACCTTGTTCCACCTTATGCATGGCATACAGTGAGCAACGTCCAACGTAACGAGACACATCACTCCGCAGTTTCGGCCAAAAATACTTCTCGTTAATACGCTTATAAGTTTTCAGGATCCCCATATGACCTGCTAAAGGACTATCATGACACAACTTCAGCACTTCCAATCGTTGACCCTTAGGAACGACTTCCTTCCAATTGTCCACTTCCTCGACCAAAAATCCATGACTGGGACGGATGTATTTATAAAGTTTGCCACCAGACATTCTCCACTGAGGATACTTCAAGGGATTAGACTCGATTTTTCTACAAAGTTTATCATACCAACTATCACCACTAGGAAGCGGTACAACCTCTTCAACCATATCAAGCACGGGAACTGACCGAGATAACAAATCGGGGACAACATGTTCTTTTCCTTTCCGATGCACAATCTTAAAGTCATATTGTTGCAATCTTACCGCCCATCGAGCTAATCTTCCAGTAGGATCCTTCAAATTTTGAAGCCATACGAGAAATGCGTGATTAGTCACGACCGTAAACGGAACACCCTCCAAATAAGGACGCAGTTTTTCGACTGCCCATAACACAGCTAAACATTCCCGTTCCGTCGTGGAAAAATTCCTTTCTTGACGCGTTAGTGATCTGCTCAGGAAACTAATTACTTCGTCACCATCCGGGCCTGGCTGCAATAACACGGCGCCCACTCCATATCCTGAGGCATCACATTGGACAACAAAAGGCAAATTGTAGTCAGGACAATTAAGTATCGGAGCAGAAACTAGACATTCTTTTATTTTCTGAAAAGATTCTTCACAACTCGGGGTCCAATTGAATTTTCTTCCTTTCTTCAATATCGCTGTAATTGGAGCTAGTAGTGTCGCAAAGGAAGGAATAAATCTTCGATACCAGGAAAATGTGCCTATGATGCTACGAACTTTCTTGACGGATGTGGGTGTTGGGATACGTAGCATAGCCTTGACCTTATCACCATCAACATGTAGTCCATTCCTATCAACCACATGACCCAAATACTTTAGTTCCGGTCTACAAAATTGACATTTATCCCAGCTAACGGTTAACTTAGCTTCTCTCAAGCGTCTAAAGACTTCCTCTAAGATCCTTACATGTTCTTCAATAGACTTTGTCACGATGACCACGTCATCCAAGTAAGTAAAAACATAGGGTTCCAACTCCGGACCGAGGACACGATCTATCAACCTCTGCCATGTAGCCGGGGCATTATGTAATCCAAAAGGCATTCTGCAAAACTGAAAAAGACCTCGACCAGGAACCGTAAAAGCAGTATAAGGCCTGGAAGCCTTAGCAACAGGTACCTGCCAATACGCCGACTTAATGTCTATGGTGGAAAGATAATGCGCGTTCTTCAATTTATTTAAAATATTAGAGATGTACGGTAATGGGTAGCCATCTCTCTCTGTTACGGCATTGAGCTTTCGATAGTCTACGCAGAACCTCCATTTTGGTTCTTCACCTTCTGGAACCTTTTTCTTCACCAAGAGAATCGGGGACGACCAAGCACTATTCGATCGCTCCACTACTCCTTTCGCCAACATATCTTCTAGCTCTTTATCAATATGGCTTTGGATTACTGGGGATACAGGATGGTAACGTTGTTTTATGGGTGCAGATTTACAAACAATCACATGCTCAGTGACATCAGTACAACCAAGAGAAGTGCCCATTAGTTCACGACTTCTATTAATAACTTCCTCCAATTGCGACTTCTCTGCATCGGTCAAAATAGTTTGACCTCGGAGATGATCCACTGAACCTACCATTGCTGGAGCGTCCGAAAAATACCATTCGTTATGCCTCAAATCTGGAACGATACCCATAACACGCCAAAAATCAGATCCTAAAATCAGAATGTGCGGTACGTCCAAAATAACTAATACTGGCAAGACACGCAAGCGATCCCTAACCATGAAAGGTACTAAACATTCCCCCAACGATTCACACATCTGACCATTCGCCACTCTACAAACGGTCTTCTTCGAAGTATACAACTCTAAACCCAAGTTTTGTAAAAATTTCCAACCAGTTCTTCCTACAATGGTCTTTGAAGCACCAGAATCCAATAATCCCAAAATTTCCTTTCCTAAGACTTTAACTTTCAAATATGGACGTTCATCTCCTTCGGAATGATGTAAAATAAAGTCTAAAATAGGACGTAGGTTGGTCGAGTCAACGTCGGCAACACCTCTTCGACCAGTTAGGTGCGCTTCCTTCCGTTTCCCGAATTACACGAAGGACAAGTTCTGACTGTAAACCCTTCTTTCTTACACTTAAAACAGTGAACAGCCTCCTTCTTCATTAGACACCCTACTGCCTTATGGCCTGACTTATTACAACGATAACAGATTAAAGTCCTAAACTTTCCTCTAGCCGACTCCGATTCGGATGAAGCAACAGGACCCTCACTAACACTACTAAAACTTTCAGCATCCACACTGATATAAGCTAGGTCCTTTTCCAAAGTATTCATTTTCCTACTATTCGGTTCAACATAGTTCCTAATACAATCACGTCTTTCCTCCATACTGCGACATAGAACACGAAGTTCCTCCAAGGTACCTGGCAAAGGATCACGTAATCTATCTTGATAGAACGGATGCAAATTCCTAATAACTATAGACAATTTAACTTCCTCTGGAACATGACAACGCAAGCGATTAAAGTAACTATTCATTATTGCCAAGTAAACTCCAATAGTCTCAGACGAATGCTGAGTTCTCCTCCGAAGCTCTTCAAAAAGCGCTTCCCCATGGTGAGCTGACAGGTACTCCCTACGAAACTCTTCAACTAATTCAGCCCAACTCCCTACACGTAGACGAACATCTTTATAAAACTGATAGGCTTTATCCGAAAATAAATCTATACCTGATTCCAAAAGTATACTATCTGGTACATGACGAGCGAGACTCAATTCATTCACCATCTCAAAAAATGCAGAAATAGACATACCCCTAGCAGAACCTGAAAACTTTTCTATTCCCCATTTATGGGGAAGTATCATCCCAGAAGAAAAACTAGAGACAGACCCTGAAAGAACATTATTACCAGCTTGTGACATTGCTCCAGGAGAAGAAGCATGAACTTGTCCTACCCCTGCCTGAAAAGACTGATTTAAAACCGAAATCACATCGAGCGCTACTGGTACCGAACCAGATCCGATTGTATGCTGCTTATCATGTAAATCCTGTGACAACTTCAAAATCTCAGCAAGAAAGTCTGACTTAACAACCTGGGCTGCGTCTGCATCATCACCTGTTGGCAATACCATAAGATCAATTCTCCCCAAGACATGGTTAATCTGTGTCCGCAATCTCAAGGACTCAGCACAAGTAGGAGTTCCGGCAAACTTTCCAACAGCCGTATTCAGCTCTGCAAGTTTAGTCTCGATTGCAGTTTTATCCTGTGAAAAGGTGAATGGGTGCTCAGGATATCTAAAGCTTTCATTTGCTGCCTCACGACTAAGTGCATCAGACAGACTAGACCTCATAGACTCAACAGTGCCAGTAGACACTCCACGAATTTTGAGTTCATATTCCAGTTCCTCTTTCCTTAAGTAGTTGGGTACAAGTTTTCGCACCATCTTGCCAAAGTTCAAAATTTAAAAAAAATGTATCAACCGAAAGGAGCAAATATTCAAACAAAATCAAGATATAAGTAAAAATATTAACACACAGGTACAGTTTACTTTATTAATGGGAGCAAACCAAAAGCAAAATAAAAGTAATAGTCGCTTTATTCAATCTATAAAATTTCACAAAAGATTTTCAAAATTTCATTGTTTCAGAACAAATTACAAGTCACAACATAATCTCAAAAAAAGATTTTACATTCCCTAACATAAGTAAGTTAAACCACAATGTAGAATTTCGAAGTCCAACTTCTCAAAAAAATAAATTTGAACTCCAACTGAAATAGAAATATTTCAAAGTCCTAATATATCCATAATTCTTCTAAGTTCCACAACACCACTTCAAAGTATCTTCTTTTAAGTTCCATTTTTGGCTTCTTCCAACTTCACGTCACACAAAAAAAAACTAGTAAGCACTTCTTGGCATACACTTCCACTAAACACGAAGTTCTAAGACTACTACTAAGTGCAAAACCAGTGGTAAAGTAAATAAATCAAAGTTAGTCAATTAAAGCCCAAACACGTTAGGTTAACTAATTAAGAGGAATCTACACAAGGGGTTGACAAAAAAAGGTTAATTAATTAAGGGCCCCACGTTGGGCGCCAAAATATGTGGCGTACAAAACCGAATCTATATAAAAAAATTACAAAATGTACCAAATATAAATCAGACGTACACCCCGAAAGAAAAGTACTATACGGTGACAGTCTGGGAATGGCTCGCGGCTAGACAAAACAGTGGAGATGGTCGTGCGGTCCACAAAACAAAAAAAAATCCGAAGTTATATCAGGGGCGCCAGGTAAATTGGCCCACAGCCTTCCCTACGTTACTATTCAATAAACCACCAACTTACCAATAGGTTTACTACTAAAATACTAAGTAACAGTATACAACCTGAATAAATAAAAAAAAATAAATGAAATTGTCAGATTAGAATTTAGTCAATTTTAATAAATAGATTCCCAAGATAGTTAAAAATAAATACATATTACAATATTATTTAACTTTACCATAGGCTTAATAAAAAAATAATATAAAAATGCGGCTTCTACTTGCCTAACAAAAATTCATAAGTTATTTCTATTTAACAGAACAAAATGAAAGGTAAGACGTATAAAAAGTACCGGACGCTAAGGGGTGTGCGGTTCAATACCAACCAAAAAAAAAATAATTACCGCAAATAGGACACCACGTGAGCTCAAGTGCGTGCGCAGAAAATAATATAAAAAAATAAATCTCAAATATATAACCCCCCCTTAGACGCAGTTTACAAAATTAAAATAGGTATGTGTAAATATTTAATTAATAAAATAAACCGCAAATAATCTTTAAAAAAAACTGTTAAAGTATTTGTAAATATGAAAATAAAAACTAACAGCAAATAATATTTAAAAAAAAACTATTGTATCCCGTAAACAAATTAGACGGTGCTTAAATCTTCCGTTGAAAATTAATTATCGATCCATACCTCGAATTTTCATATACTTCACCGCGTGGAATTCCAGTTATAGTATGTGTGTGTGCCCTTCGCTCGCAGAGATGAGAAAACAGCGGTGGCCTGTCGTAAGAGGCGACTAATGGATAGGAGTCGAGAGGTGGAGAGTGTGTGCGTGTGCGTGTGTGTGTGTGTGTGTGCGTGTGTGTGTCCGTTCGGCCTGCAGAGATAAGAACACGGCCGTGGCAAGAAGTCCCTGCCTATCGTAAGAGGAGAATAATGGGTAGAAGTCGAGAGGTGAAGAGTGTATGTGTGTGTGTGCGTTTGTGCGTGCCTGTGTGAGTGTGTGTGTGTATGTGTGTGTGTCAGTGTGTGTGTTTCCGGTCAGCTCGCAGATATGAGAACACGGCCGTGGCAAGAAGGCCCTGCCTGTCGTACGGGACGACTAATGGGTAGGAGTCGAGAGGTGAAGAGTGTATGTGTGTGTGTGCGTGTGTGGGTGTGTGTGCGTGTGTAAGTGTGTGTGTATGTGTGTGTGTGTGTCTGTTTGGCTTGCAGAGATAAGAATACGGCCGAGGCAAGAAGGCCCTGCCTCTTGTAAGGGGCGACTAATAAGTAGGAGTCGAGAGGTGAAGAGTGTATGTGTGTGTGCCTGTGTTTGTGTGTGTGTGTGTGTGTGTGTGCGTGTGTGTGTGTCCGTTCGGCTTGCAGAGATAAGAACACGGCCGAGGCAAGAAGGCCCTGCCTGTCGTAAGAGGCGACTAATAGATAGGAGTCGAGAGGTGAAGAATGTATGTGTGTGTGCGTGTGTGCGTGCATGTGTGCGTGTGTGTGTGTGTTTGTGAGTGTGTGTATGTGTATGTGTGTGAGTGTGTGTGTGTATGTATGTGTGTGTCCGTTCGGCTAGCAGAGATTACAATACGGCCGAGGCAATAAGTCCATGCCTGTCGTAAGAGGCGACTAATGAATAGGAGTCGAGAGGTGAAGAGTGTATGTGTGTGTGTGTGTGTGCGTGTGTTTGTGCGTGTGTGAGTGTGTGTGTATATGTGTGTGTGTGTCCGTTTGGCTTGCAGAGATAAGAATACGGCCGAGGCAAGAAGGCCATGCTTGCTGTAAGGAGCGACTAATGGGTAGGAGTCGAGAGATGAAGAGTGTACGTGTGTGTGCGTGTGTTCGTTTGTGTGTACGTGTGTATGTGTTTGTGCGTGTGTAAGTGTGTGTGTGTATGGGTGTGTGTGTCCGTTCGACTTGCATAGATAAGAATACGGCCGTGGCAAGAAGGCAATGCTTGCTGTAAGGAGAGACTAATTGGTAGGAGTCGAGAGATATAGATTGTATGTGTGTGTGTGTTTGTTCCTTTGTGTGTGCGTGTGTAAGTGTGTGTGTGTATGTATGTGTGTGTCCGTTCGGCTCACAGAGATAAGAACTCGGCCGTGGCAAGAAGTTCCTGCCTGTCGTAAGATGCGACTAATGGGTAGGAGTCGAGAGGTGAAGAGTGTATGTGTGTGTGCGTGTGTGTGTGTGTGCGTGTGTGAGTAGGTGTGTGTCCGTTCGGGTCGCAGAGATTAGAATACGGCCGAGGCAATAAGTCCATGCCTGTCGTAAGAGGAGACTAATGGGTAGGAGTCGAGAGGTGAAGAGTGTATTTGTGTGTGTGTGTGTGCATGTGTGCGTGTGTGTGTGAGTGTGTGTGTGTGAGTGTGTGTGTGTGTGTGTGTGTGTGAGTGTGTGTGTGTCCGTTCGGCTTGCAGAGATAAGAACACGGCCGTGGCAAGAAGTCCCTGCCTGTCGTAAGAGGCGACTAATGAATAGGAGTCGAGAGGTGAAGAGTATATGTGTGTGTGTGTGTGCGCGTGTGTTTGTGCGTGTGTAAGTGTGTGTGTGTATGGGTGTGTGTGTCCGTTCGGCTTGCATAGATAAGAATACGGCCGTGGCAAGAAGGCCATGCTTGCTGTAAGGAGCGACTAATTGGTAGGAGTCGAGAGATAAAAAATGTGTATGTGTGTGTGTGTTTGTTCCTTTGTGTGTGCGTGTGTAAGTGTGTGTGTATGTATGTGTGTGTCCGTTCGGCTCACAGAGATAAGAACTCGGCCGTGGCAAGAAGTTCCTGCCTGTCGTAAGATGCGACTAATGGGTAGGAGTCGAGAGGTGAAGAGTGTATGTGTGTGCGTGTGCGTGTGCGTGTGTGCGTGTGTGTCTGCGTGTGAGCGTGCGTGTGTGTGTGAGTGTGTGTGTATGTCCGTTCGGCTCGCAGAGATAAGAACATGGCTGTAGCAAGAAGGCCCTGCCTGTTGTAAAGGGCGACTAATAGGTAGGAGTCGAGAGGTGAAGAGTGTATGTGTGTGTGCGTGTGTGCGTGTGTGTGCGCGTGTGTGAGTATGTGTGTGTGTCCGTTCGGCTTGCAGAGGGAAGAATACGTCCGTGGCAAGAAGTCCCTGAATGTCGTAAGAGGCGACTAATGGGTAGGAGTCGAGAGGTTAAGAGTGTATGTGTGTGCGTGTGTGTGTGTGACTATGTGTGTGTGTCCGTTCGGCTTGCAGAGATAAGAACACGGCCGAGGCAAGAAGGCCCTGCCTGTCCTAAGAGGCGACTAATAGGTAGGAGTCGAGAGGTGGAGAGTGTGTGCGTGTGCGTGTGCGTGTGCGTGTGCGTGTGCGTGTGTGCGTCTGTGTGTCTGCGTGTGAGCGTGCGTGTGTGTGTTAGTGTGTGTGTATATCTGTTCGGCTCGCAGAGATAAGAACATGGCTGTAGCAAGAAGGCCCTGCCTGTTGTAAGGGGCGACTAATGGGTAGGAGTCGAGAGGTAAAGAGTGTATGTGTGTGTGCGTGTGTGCGTGTGTGTGCGCGTGTGTGAGTATGTGTGTGTGTCCGTTCGGCTTGCAGAGATAAGAATACGTCCGTGGCAAGAAGTCCCTGAATGTCGTAAGAGGCGACTAATGGATAGGAGTCGAGAGGTGGAGAGTGTGTGCGTGTGCGTGTGTGCGTGTGTGTGTGCGTGTGTAAGTATGTGTGTGTGTCGATTCGGCTTGCAGAGATAAGAGCACGGCCGAGACAAGAAGGCCCTGCCTGTCGTAAGAGGCGACTAATAGGTAGGAGTCGAGAGGTGGAGAGTGTGTGCGTGTGCGTGTGCGTGTGTGCGTGTGTGTGTCTTCGTGTGAGCGTGCGTGTGTGTGTGAGTGTGTGTGTATGTCCGTTCGGCTCGCAGAGATAAGAACATGGCTGTGGCAAGAAGGCCCTACCTGTTGTAAAGGGCGACTAATAGGTAGAAGTCGAGAGGTGAAGAGTGTATGTGTGTGTGCGTGTGTGCGTGTGTGTGTGCGTGTGTAACTATGTGTGTGTGTCCGTTCGGCTTGCAGAGATAAGAACACGGCCGAGGCAAGAAGGCCCTGCCTGTCGTAAGAGGCGACTAATAGGTAGGAGTCGAGAGGTGGAGAGTGTGTGCGAGTGCGAGTGCGTGTGCGTGTGTGCGTGTGTGTGTCTGCGTGTGAGCGTGGGTGTGTGTGTGAGTGTGTGTGTATGTCCGTTCGGCTCGCAGAGATAAGAATACGTCCGGGGCAAGAAGGCCCTGCCTGTCCTAAGAGGCGACTAATGGATAGGAGTCGAGAGGTGGAGGGTGTGTGCGTGTGCGTGTACGTGTGCGTTTGCGTGTGCGTGTGTGCGTGTGTGCCTGTGTGCGTGTAAGTGTGTGTGTATGTGTGTGTGAGTGTGTGTGTGTGTGCGGTCGGCTCGCAGAGATAAGAACACGGCCGTGGCAAGAAGGCCCTGCCTGTCGTAAGAGGCGACTAATGGGTAGGAGTCGAGAGGTGAAGAGTGTATGTGTGTGTGTGTGCCTGTGTGCGTGTGTGTGCGTGTGTGAGTGTGTGTGTATGTGTGTGTGTCCGTTTGGCTGCAGAGATAAGAATACGGCCGAGGCAAGAAGGATCTGCCTCTTGTAAGGGGCGACTAATAAGTAGGAGTCGGGAGGTGTAGAGTGTATGTGTGTGTGTGTGCGTGTGTGTGTGCGTGTGTGAGTATGTGTGTGTGTTAATTCGGCTTGCAGAAATAAGAACACGACCGAGGCAAGAAGGCCCTGCCTGTCGTAAGAGGCGACTAATAGGTAGGAGTCGAGAGGTATAGAGTGTGTGCGTGTGCGTGTGCGTGTGCGTGTGTGCGTGTGTGTGTCTGCGTGTGAGCGTGCGTGTGTGTGTGAGTGTGTGTGTATGTCCGTTCGGCTCGCAGAGATAAGAATACGTCCGTGGCAAGAAGTCCCTGAATGTCGTAAGAGGCGACTAATGGGTAGGAGTCGAGAGGTTAAGAGTGTATGTGTGTGTGTGTGAGTGTGTGTGTGTCCGTTTGGCCTGCAGAGATAAGAATACGTCCGTGGCAAGAAGGCCCTGCCTGTCTTAAGAGGCGACTAATGGATAGGAGTCGAGAGGTGAAGAGTGTGTGCGTCTGCGTGTGCGTGTGCGTTTGCGTGTGCGTGTATGCGTGTGTGCCTGTATGTGTGTAGGTGTGTGTATGTGTGTGTGTGTGAGTGTGTGTGTGTGCGGTCGGCTCGCAGAGATAAGAACACGGCCGTGGCAAGAAGGCCCTGCCTGTCGTAAGAGGCGACTAATGGGTAGGAGTCGAGAGGTGAAGAGTGTATGTGTGTATGTGTGTGCCTGTGTGCGTGTGTGTGCGTGTGTGAGTGTGTGTGTATGTGTGTGTGTCCGTTTGGCTGCAGAGATAAGAATACGGCCGAGGCAAGAATGATCTGCCTCTTGTAAGGGGCGACTAATAAGTAGGAGTCGGGAGGTGAAGAGTGTATGTGTGTGTGCGTGTGTGCGTGTGTGTGTGCGTGTGTGCGTGTGTGTGTGCGTGTGTGAGTATGTGTGTGTGTTAGTGCGGCTTGCAGAGATAAGAACACGGCCGAGGCAAGAAGGCCCTGCCTGTCGTAAGAGGCGACTAATAGGTAGGAGTCGAGAGGTGAAGAGTGTATGTGTGTGTGTGTGCCTGTGTGCGTGTGTGTGTGTGTGTGCGTGTGTGAGTATGTGTGTGTGTCCGTTCGGCTTGCAGAGATAAGAACACGGCCGTGGCAAGAAGGCCCTGCCTATCGTAAGAGGCGACTAATGGGTAGGAGTCGAGAGGTGAAGAGTGTATTTGTGTGTGTGTGTGTGTGTGTGTGTGTGCGTGCGTGTGTGTGTCTGTGTGTGTGTCCGTTCGGCTCACAGAGATAAGAACTCGGCCGTGGCAAGAAGTTCCTGCCTGTCGTAGGAGGCGACTAATGGGTAGGAGTCGACAGGTGAAGAGTTTATGTGTGTGTATGTGTGTGCGTGTGTGTGTGTGCGTGTGTGAGTATGTGTGTGTGTAACGATGCTCTGATCGTTTAACAGTTCGAACCGTGGGAGTGTCAATATTTGCGCATCCGCTTCTACAACCTGACGGTGTAGTGGGATTCAAACGGCTATTTAAGGCGTGTGAATAGCGGAATTAGACAGTCTTGTAGCTAGCGCTCTAGGCTCCCTGACTCGCCGGTGTAGTGAACCAGCGAGCCATTCTGGACAGAGATAGTTCCGTATTGAGGATCATACTCTGACCCTAACCAAGCGAAACCCATCGGTATTGCGTATTGAGCATTACCGTGGATCTGCGCAGAACCAACCGGGACAGAGATTTCCGTATTGAGGATCATACTCTGTCCTTAGCCAAGCGGAACCCGTCGGCATTGTGTATTGAACATTGCCGCGGGTCTGCACAGCTAAATATTTTGTTTGCGAGCATATTCGGAGCTTTCGCTGAATTGAAGCGAAAGCGAGTATATTAGTAGTACTAATTAATTTCTTTTCTTTTATAGACGTTTGCCGGGGAATTCATTCATCGCGGGACCCAGACGAAAACGTAGAATTCATTTTGTTTTTGTTTTATAAGTATACAACGTAGAATTCCTTTTTTTAATTTTTATTTATTGTATATACTAAATTAATAGATTTATTTTTATTTCAAACCTGTGTTTTACTGAGTCTGTCGCCCCGAAAGAGCTACCCATCACATGTGTTAGTTCGGCTTGCAGAAATAAGAACACGACCGAGGCAAGAAGGCCCTGCCTATCGTAAGAGGCGACTTATAGGTAGGAGTCGAGAGGTGAAGAGTGTATGTGTGTGTGCGTGTGTGCGTGTGTGTGTGAGTGTGTGAGTATGTGTGTGTGTCCGTTCGGCTTGCAGAGATAAGAACACGGCCGAGGCAAGAAGGCCCTGCCTGTCGTAAGAGGCGACTAATAGGTAGGAGTCGAGAGGTGGAGAGTGTGTGAGTGTGCGTGTGCGTGTGGGTGTGTGCGTGTGTGTGTCTGCGTGTGAGCGTGCGTGTGTGTGTGAGTGTGTGTGTATGTCCGTTCGGCTCGCAGAGATAAGAACATGGCTGTGGCAAGAAGGCCCTGCCTGTTGTAAGGGGCGACTAATAGGTAGGAGTCGAGAGGTGAAGAGTGTATGTGTGTGTGCGTGTGTGCGTGTGTGTGCGCGTGTGTGGGTATGTGTGTGTCCGTTTGGCTTGCAGAGATAAGAATACGTCCGTGGCAAGAAGTCCCTGAATATCGTAAGAGGCAACTAATGGGTAGAAGTCGAGAGGTTAAGAGTGTATGTGTGTGTGTGTGTGTGAGTGTGTGTGTGTCCGTTCGGCCCGCAGAGATAAGAATACGTCCGTGGCAAGAAGGCCCTGCCTGTCTTAAGAGGCGACTAATGGATAGGAGTCGAGAGGTGGAGAGTGTGTGCGTGTGCGTGTGCGTGTGCGTGTGCGTGTGCATGTGTGCGTGTGTGCCTGTGTGCGTGTAAGTGTGTATGTATGTGTGTGTGTGAGTGTGTGTGTGTGCGGTCGGCTCGCAGAGATAGGAACACGGCCGTGGCAAGAAGGCCCTGCCTGTCGTAAAAAGCGACTAATGGGTAGGAGTTGAGAGGTGAAGAGTGTATGTGTGTGTGTGTGCCTGTATGCGTATGTGTGCGTGTGTGAGTGTGTGTGTATGTGTCTGTGTCCGTTTGGCTTGCAGAGATAAGAATACGGCCGAGGCAAGAAGGATCTGCCTCTTGTAAGGGGCGACTAATAAGTAGGAGTCGGGAGGTGAAGAGTGTATGTGTGTGTGTGCGTGTAGGCGTGTGTGTGTGCTTGTGTGAGTATGTGTGTGTGTTAGTTCGGCTTGTAGAAATAAGAACACGACCGAGACAAAAAGGCCCTGCCTATCGTAAGAGGCGACTAATAGATAGGAGTCGAGAGGTGAAGAGTGTA